>NC_084826.1:32500218-32630978 GCF_958449725.1 Rosa rugosa
TCCATACCTGGAGCTAAGTCTGGTTTGGCCTAGATCGTCCTAGATCAAGCGTTGAAGTTGGATTAATCTCGTGCGTCTGATCAGATTCAGATTAAATCAGGGACGTCGAAAAAGTCAAACCATGATCTAGCGTTCTATACACAAAATCGTGATGAAAGGCTTACATGGGGATGATCAGCATGAGGAGGAGATCACGAAAATGGGGACGATCGGCCCATGCAACGCCGGAAAAGTCGTTTTCCGGTCGGGTCGGGTTCACATGGCTGGGGCGTCTTCGATCTCCATCTGGGGGCAGCGGCGGGGCAAGACGGTGGCAGGGAGCGGCTGGGCGTGCGACGGCGAGCTCGGGGAAGGCCGGGTCCGTGGCCAGAGGAGGCCGGAGGAGGGCCGTTCGGCCGGGTCGGGTCGAGCGGTTCGGCCGCGTGGGAGAGGAGAGAGGACGGAGGGTTTCGGGGGACTATTCCGCAAAATCTCCATTTTTTTGTCCTTAATGAATAAATCAGAAATTTTTCCTATTTATAGAAAATTCCCAATTTTCAAATATTCATAACTTAATCATACGAACTCCGAATAATGCGTTCCACATGTCCACGAACTCGTATCGACGAGCTCTACAACTTTCATGAAGGAAGTTTTCCCAAATTTTGAACGAATAAAAAGTCAACTTTGTTGACCCCCTAAAAACGTTCGTTTTCGAAAATAAAATCGTTCGAACTAATTCCACAACTTCTCCAAGCTTCGTACTCGCTCCTACTATCGTGAAATCATTTCTAAAAATCCACGGAAATTAATTTGGATTTTTCGGGGTATTACAGCTAGCTTATTCAGACCTATAGAAATGAGACTTTTTTCCATGCATGAATTTCAGACCTATAGCTAGCTTCTTCATTCATTGTATATACGAGTATATGACATTATGACAAGTGATTTTGGTAATTTAGTGAAAGGAATTTGTAGCATCTTGTATAGGAGGCCACATTGAGTATTATATATATATATATATATATATATAGGACCTTGAATCAGGTGCAAAGTAATTAAGCATTATATCATATATAGAAGAATTTATTACGATGAACATGCATCTTCAATAAGCATGTGGAAATCCTTAGATTTTGCGTCTTCAATAAGAATTTATTACGATGAACATGCATCTTCAAAGTGCTTTTGAAGTTTCACAATTTGGTATAGGAAACACGAAGAGAAATGCAGGCTGGTATTTCACAAGAATTGAGTATGACAATGCAAGTTCGAAACTGAAATGATAGACTCCATGCGAATTTGAAACTAAATGCAGGCTGGTATTTCACAAGAATTGAGTATGACAATGCAAGTTCGAAACTGAAATGGTAGACTCCATGCGAATTTGAAAATAAATGGTTTAAGTTCCATCTACAATTAAGAATGAGCATGCCAAATTTGTCTCCTTGCCTTCAAGCACAATCACGATAATCGTGATTCAAGTAGCCCGCCTTTGATAGAGTTCGTGAGCTTAAGAAGCTTCTTCATCTACATCTTGACACCAATGAACAGGGCCTAAACCATCAAAATCAATTGACCCCTGCAAATGAAACATACTTATAGCGACCCGTTTAAAAATAAACGAGTAAATATATATCATGTAATACTGTCCACATGGTTGACAAGCTTCACTTTCACAAAGATAAACACACAGCACAAACTACCATTTTTAAATTATGACCATGCCACCCAGTTCAATTGGCAAATTAAAGATCACTACAAGAAAAAACCCTTTTAGAGACAAAACTGTTTTGTCGCCGATTAGTACAATTTTGTCACTAATTGGTATGGGTGACGAAATGATTTTGTCTCTAAAACAGCGTGACAGATTCTCATTAGTGGCAAACGGTAAATTTTGTCACCCAATCATAGGGGTGACAAAATTCATTTCGTCCCCTATACACCTGCATTTTGTCTCCTAAAATCTTTCACGATTGCCCGAGAAACTCTAAATCGGGGTAACTTGATTAAGGGTGACAAACAGATTTTGTCGCCCATTTTCTTACCATACAAAAAGAAACTGATTACATTTTTTTTTTAATTAATAGATAATATTACTGATTATTTATATCAGTTTACTTGATATAATAAACAAGATTGAAATAAGCAATAGCCAAATTGAAACATTCACTACTCCAATAAAAGATAACAAATGTAGCATTGATCAACTCCAATCCAGCTTCAATGTACTAAATCGACAACATAAACAAGTTATCTAACTAAGGACTAAAATGATACTAGCATATGTGGCCTAGAAACAGTAGCTCCTAATACATATTATCTGCATTCTCATCTTCATGTTCTTCCTCATCCGTATCCCGATGCATATCACCATCCCCCAAACAGTGAATGACTCTGCTCTTCACAACCTCAACCTCATCCTTATCCCTACGCCTATCACCATCGCCCAAACAATGAATGACTCTGCTCTTCATGACCTTGACCTCAACCTCATTTGCCAAGATATCTATCTGCACAGAGACAGGAACTTCTAGCTATCTCATCAAAATAAATATTTGGAATGCAAAAAATTAGAGGGCTTAAACATACGTACTAGCGGCACGGTAAGTTACAAGAATGTATCAAAAACCAAGTAATAAAACTATTCGACACAATTTTTTGCACATAAGCTTTCTATATGGTCTGAAAGGCACTAGCACTATTAATTACAGTTCATCTAGTTCTTCAATTAAGAGACTACTAGTCTTCGGTTCTAATAGAAGCTTGAAAAGCATTATCAGAGATGAACGCAGGAGAGTTATCATTCACCTAAAAGATGACATGCTCAAATTAGTTCAGCAAACAATTGATTGAGATCAGTAGTTACAAAATAAGAATATTAAAATGATGTCCATAAAATATTTGAGCTCCAAATGTCAAGTAGTAATCTGAACATACAACTAGACCCAAAGAGAAGAGAAAGAAAAAGCAACAGATCATACTAGGACTTGAAAATTGCAGTAACATAAATTGACAGGTAAGACTGAAAGTACCAACTCAAATGAAAAATAAGAACGAGAAGGTTGCTTATCTTAAGTCACAAAAACAGACAAGTGTATGTAGGAATATAGTCTCCACTTTAGTAATGCCGAAGCCTTGACAAGTCCAAGTTCCTCAAGAGTTTAAAGTCTGAATACATGTTAGCAAAATAATCATTATCCAACTAACAAATATGCAATTCAATAAGAAACACTTTACATTTCCAAATCATATAATGTTTTTGCTTATTTTTCTTTTATATACATGTCCATTACCATGATATGCTAAAAGTAAGCATATAATTTAACCCTGAAAATGTCATCGTTAGTATATGGTAAATAGGGATCGTTCTAACCGGGGATTGAGGGTACACCTGTAATTGCAAAAACAAATAAAGAATTAATAAAAATAAAAAGTATTATTTACAAAAATAAAACAAAGAAAAACAAGATATATACAAGTTAACGTAAAGAGAGGGGATTTTAGAATTATAAAATCAAAAATTAAAATAAAGAAAACGTAAAAACATATATACAAGGGTGGAACGTAAGGAATAAAGATCAAAACCAATTCCATGTAATCAAATTCGATTCAAACCCTATAATTGTTCTTCCAAGTCATAAGAAAGAAGTTGATCATGTGAAACATTCGAAGCAAATGATTTCCCATATTTTACTTTCCTTTACTAATTAACCTAAGTGAAAGCACCTAGATCAATCCTATTAAACATGCAATCAAAGTCTAGAAAGCTAGCTAATCAAAACATGTTCAACGCAAGAAGTATAGAGAAAGATTATCAACTTAAGTGCACAACCTAGTATGAATAAGTTCACCTATTTGCAATCCTCTTCGATTGAATTCGACCTTTGTCCAAAGCCTTTACTACTTGTGATTTAGGTTCACAAAACTATTAGGTGAATCGTTTGCCTAAATCTAGCACCAATTACATGTAAATCCTACAAGTGTCGACCCAAATAAGATAAACATATAAAAGTTTTCTGTAAAGCAAATTCAATCGAACAAACTCACATAAGCAACTTAGAATCACAATCATAGAATTTGAAAACTTTATTTGAACATAGAAATTGGGCTTAAACTTTGCCCTAAACGTTATTGTTAACTAGAAACAAGTTCATACGAAATCAAACAAGGAAACCAAAAAGGTTACAAGGAAAAGGAACGAATTACACCGTGAGTGGAGATGGAGATGGAGAGCTTGATGGTTGGATCTTGATGAAGGAATGGATGGATTTCAAAACTTTTTAATTAGTGCGGAATTAGTTTAACCATTAAACTACTAACTAAACATAAAATCCATTCCTTTAACCCATGATCTTGGCTTATTGTGATATGTATATAAACATAGCATGCATAGTAAGGAAGAACAAAGAGGGAGTTTATGTTCTACTCACCCTTGGAGCGTGATTTTAATCCGATCCAAGTGAACCACCAAAGTTCCTCTCCTTGATCTCTCCTTGTGTGTGTTTCCTCCACCTTGAAGCACCTTGGATTAAGAACTCCTTCTTGTACTCCTTCTTGTACTCCTTCTTGTGCTAGTAATCTTCTCTTTGATGTAACAAGTAAAGCCACAAAAGGATATGGCCTCTAAGGATCTTCACCAAGTGAATCAAGAGATGAAGAAAGATGAAAGAAAAGAAGAAATTATGCAAGTGTTCTTCTTTCCTTTAATTTTGTAATGGACCAAGAAAGAACTCTTTCTCTCTCTCTATCTCAAATCTGAAAATAATAGTGTGGAGACACACTTATTCTCTTTGTCCATGCTTTCACTTTTATATAATAGGAAATAACTCCAATTACTAAAAGAAAATATTGACTTTCATAAAGCCAATATTTTGGCTGGTCCATACTTGTTATTGGGCACTAAAAATGTATCTTGGGCTTTCATTTAAATCTCATTTAGTGAAGCCCAAGTCCACACCAAAAGCCCGACAATCGTTTAGGCCCAATAGGTTCGGTTTTACCCGAAAATCCTAATTATGTTCAAATAATAAATCTAATTAATTATTTGCTCATAACCAACTCTTGTTTAATCTTCTTCATATACAATCTCAAGGATCCACTTATATGGTGTGCGATCTCTTAGGTTCTAATTAACAAGGCAGTGAAGTTTATAGAAACCATTCTATTTTGTTTACGAATCAAAAACTCCATTTTTGATTCTCCCTTGTTATTAGGATAATAAATGTTTATTAATCCTCGGGGACTTCACAAGTCATGAGTGACGTCTTGCAACATATCATGACTACCCTAGTTAATGTAGAATGACAAAGAACCTATTCAATTGGAATTACAATACAATACGGTCCTTCTCTAACACGATGTTCTAAATCACATCATCGGGGTATGGAATTGATATGTCAATCCCCTAATGTGATTTTCATTCTTATGTGATTATTAGAATGTGATTAAAAACTCCTTTTTAAATCTCATTCAATGCTTTGGCCAAAGACTCATTGAATCACATCTTTGAACATACACCTTATTTACTTAAGGATAGAGATTCCTTGTTGTACACTCACATGTCTCCATGACCGAATTGATTATACCAATGAATGCATCTATTATATCCATTAAGGGACGCAATATTATTGCATCATCAAGAGATAATCCATTCACTCATAAGACAACTATGGTGTCTCAGGTCAAAGGACTAATTTGTATTATTGCAATTTAGAGTTCAAGTTTGACATGTAAGTAAGACTCCATACAAGAACTCTAATGATCGCGTTCAGTGTACTCTTTAAGTTAAGAGCACCCACATACTTGTATTAGTGTCTCTACACAAATGACAAGAGACATATCATCCTCCATATTGAGCATACATAGTATGTGCTAGTCTTTCCGGATTATCAATGTCCAAGTGATAATCCTATGACTAGGAACCTTTTAGGATAAGAGTGTGAAAGAGTAAAGGTCTCACACATCTAACTCTTTAGATTACTTTCTCTTTAACTCATATTCCTTGGACATTGTTCAATCAAATATTAAATATAAGCAATGAACAATAAACTTGCCCTTTTGATTAATAATAATTACAATAATAATTACATCAAAATGATTGTTTTAGGACACAATTCCTTCACTTGAATCTTGGAAGCAAGCCTTCAAGGTGGATGATGGAGGATATGATCTTCACGGCTCCTTCTTCTTCTTCCTCTCCTTGCTTGAAAAAGCAGAACTTTGCAACTAGAGAATGGAGAGAATTTTTCTGAATGAAGAGGTGTTGTGGTGTTTGTGGTGTGTTGGTGTGGTGTCGAGAATGCTCCTATTTATAGGAGGATGACAACTTAGTCTCCAAGTCTTTAAGATTGATCCACACAGCATCAGCCAATCAGATAATGCCACGTTAGCTCTGCTATGTCATCCAACCAATCAAAAAGCTCCAAAATCAATCCCTAATATTTTGTTGCTGAATTTTCCATGATTTAATCTGATTTTATTCACAATTTTCGGCCAAATCTCTAGGCATGAACCTAGACAATGTATCCAGACGCATTTTAGACCTTTTCTCCCATAAATCTCTCCATGGCTTTATCCTTAACATCCTCCCCTTGATTTTCTCCTGATTTTCACATTAAAATTGCAGATTTTATTCTCTAATTTCAGCCAACATATCTTGAGGGAATTAAGGAACGAATCTGGACTTGTTTTGAGCCTTATCTTGTTGCACAATCCCTTGAAACTCTCCCTTGATTTTCTCAACGTAATCTCCTTGATTTCCCATGTAAAAATCAGATTTAATCTCCCATAATATCTTCAAGCCATGTGATCTCCTAATGCCTTCAGGTTTCCTAGCCTCATCAGGATTCCTGCGTTGACTGGGATTCCTAGTTGGACCAGGAATACTCCATTTCTTCATTTCAGCTCATTTCTGCATCCCTTCTGCCTTTAAGCTCATTTCTTCTCCATTTATTCGATGTACCTAGAAAATAGAAACTTTTATTAAAATTACTAAAAATAGAAACTTTCCTAATCAAGAAGGATTTATTTAAGGAAATAACTAAGTAAATATGAGGAAATAACATTTAAAATGTCGCATTAAAATGCTCCTATCATACCACTGTGTTTTGACACTACCGGAGTACTGGTCTTAGATACTTAAACCATGCCAAAAAAAAGAAAAAAGAAAAAAGAAAAAACGAAAGATATAATATACTGTACAACACAGAAACCTTAAGAAAGTAACAACAACAAACCAGACATAGTGTTGCAAGAACTCCGTTGAATTCCTACAATTGTGAGAGGCAGATATAATATACTATATGTGGAACTTTAGAGTATACCTGGATTCTTTTTCGATGATACTACAGCAATTTCTGCAATTTCTTTTTCTATGATACTTGAAACAGCAGCTGCAGGAATGAATAGAACAAAAATATGTAGTGTGTAATCGGGGAAGAAAATGAAGCTAGCTAGTGATGAAGCTTTCTTTCAGGCTATGCTAGAAATGCATCAAAAGTAGACAAGTCACAGTCAACTATAGGAGCAATTAGTAGAGTTAGATAAGTGTAGTCTTACGCCTCTGTTAGTTTAAGTTGGAGAACTCCCATCATGTTAATCAACCTTAGCCAGTATGTACCTAGAGAAACTAATAAATATAGACTATGAGACAAGCATCCTTAACATCTGAAATCAAGGTTCAAATGAACACAAATATCTGTTTTGTGTACCCTCTAAGCGATGATAAAATCCTCCAAAGTTTGATTTATCTTTTGACATAAGCAAGCAACACCACATCACTACCTCAGAAACCAGAAGACCACGATTTACTCTGAAAAAAAAAGAAAAAAAAAGAAGAAGATAATAATATAAAATCAATCTACCATCTAGAACTCCACAGAACTAATATGAAACAGATATTGGAACTCAATAAAAGGGAAAACCAAATCAACCCAACACAATTTAATATGAAACAGAAATCGAAAAGACCAAATTCATCACAAAATTGAAATTGAAAAGTCTACAGAAAACAAGAATTCACGTCTCAAACAATTATCCATTGTTTTTCTTACCAGTATAAGAACCCATCATCCGAACTGGCATATAAGAACGCATCATCCGAACTGGTATAGTGTAATCAAAACACAAGTACAATTAAATTCGAAGGAAATTGACAATACCCATTGAAATAACGAGTCAAAATATAAGAAGAAAACCAGCTATAAATTAAAATTCTTTTACCTGATCGATCAAAAAACAAGAGGTTAGGTTGATGATTTTGGGTCTGGGCTTTTGGGGTAGATAAGTGAAGAGAAGAGACCGATTGGAGAGAAGATGATGGATTTGGTGCCGAGCGTCGAAGGTGGGAGTCGCTTGCAGGTTGAGGTTCCAAGTCGTGAATTTGTTGGAGGTGGGGTGAATGAAATCTCACCCTATTTTAATTCCCTTGCCACGACGTTTTGGCGGTTTAATCTTTTCCTCTCAAAATTTTGATGATGCCGCCGATAATTCCCGCTTAATGAACGAAGCCAAACCGCCTAAATTATAAAAAGAATAGAGATCAAAAATTTATTTTATCTTTGCGCGACAAATTTTTTTTGTCTCCTTTCACTATTTTTTTGTCTCGCAATCACAATGCAAGTCTTAACTTATGGTGACGATTTTTAGGTGACAAATCAAAAAATTTTGTCACCCATAATAGTTATTAGAGACGCACATGAGTTGCGTCTCCTATACTTTTGTCTCTAAAGGGGTTTTCTTTTGTAGTGGATGGATACAAACTTCACATAATGTAATCTACTTGAGAGGAGGTTTCCACTTGAACATTTATGTTAGGCCTGATAATGAAGGATTCTAGAACTGTGACAATATTTGAATCATTTAGCGTATGCAATCAATAGTAAATTATCAAAATCGGATGGACATTTCATGACCCCATCTAATCTTGACATATGTAACAATAAAATACAAAAATCCTTTACCCATAGTGCTGCAAGACATTGATGTTAACTGGTTACAGCAGAACAGACAGAAAATGTAAAACTTGATTCTAGCAAATCAAATATCAACGACATCACCAAATCATAGATCCTTTACAATAACATCTGAGGAGTACTTGAGTTGCAATATAATTTACTTGGCATTAGTCTTCTATCCAACAGTATTATTTAGACAGAACTTCCAAAGCTGCTACGTTCGGAAAGAAGCTTAATTTTACTGGCATGGATTTCTAAGTCATAGACTTTAAATCACAAAATCACATCTTTTCAAATTTTATGAATTGCATATTCCATTCTTTGAATCACAAACTCCTTCAAGACTCCAAGCAAGAAAATTTAATTAAAAAAACAAAACCAAGATATCCAATATAGATTAGCAGAGGATGAATCATACGCTAGGGATCTAAACAATGTGCTTAATCACTAGACCAGTAAAGTCCAAGTTGCTCTCGATGGCTCTGGAATTCCCCAGCGGGGTGGTCTACCCTATGTTATACTGATAACATTTGAATATGAAATAATTGCCACTGAGGAGAGCCATGTCTTGGATGTCAAGTGTAGAATGCGTACTACTAGCCATCACGAGGTGCATCACCATCCCCACAAGCTGTACCGGCCGACATTAGCTTCCACAGATACTTTATGCCTCAATACTGCCCTCATGCGCTAGTACTATGGTAGCTTTTCTTTTCTTTGATTTATTTCGCAGTTTTTTTTAATTATGTACTTTTCATATTCATCACTTGAATATATAAATAGATGGTGCTCTCTGTTTAACCGCTCACAAGGTATGACATTTTATGTTTTGGGAAGTAAGACAATTAAGCACTTTGGTTAGGGATTGCAATCATTCTCCACCCCCATCTCCGAGGTCATTCTCCACCCCCATCCCCTCTCCAACCCCCAATAAAAATATATTGGGATTTCCTGTCCCCATCCCCATCCCCACTGGGAACCTAGTAGGGGTGTGCAAAACATGGGTACAAACCGGCCAAAACCGAATGATAAATATGGTTTGGTTGAGGTTTTTAACGTTAAAAATTGAAAATCGGTTCAATATCGAACCAAACCATTTATGAACTGGGTTGATTTGGTTTCTCTTGTACTTAAACCGCAGAACCCGAACCGACCGGTATGTATGAAATATAAGAGATATATATATACATATAATAAATATATATATTCATTTGTCCGGTTTGTTCTAAGTAAGTTCTAAATCTCCAGTTATAACTTTATTCTCAAATGATATACTATCATATTGAATTCAAGGCCCAAAAGGCCTAAAACCTTAGTATATAATCGCTACAATTTTTTTGATCCTTTCATATCACATCTCTGATCTTTCAATCTCTCATTCTTTGACCTTTAATACTATCAAATTAAGCTAGTATTGATGGCTAATTAAGTCGTTAAATAAGTGAATCACTTTGAATCTAATTTAGGTTTTAGTTCTGAGATCACAATACCAGCCCCACCCCATCCCCAACCTTAGATAGCGGGGATTGGGGATCCCCATCCCCATTTCCCATTTGTCCCCGAATCCTCCCCCCATTAGGAGCGGGTATCCAATAGATCTCCGCCCCGCTGGGGATTTTTGCCATCCCTAACTTTGGTGATCATCATTGGATAATAGCGTCATTTGTCAAACACCTGAAAATAACAGTTGAACCTGGACTATATATGCATGCATTAAAATCAATTGTATCTTACCTGATTATGTGTGGTATACAATAGATTCCATTCATTTCAATAGATGCAATACATATATCTGTGTGTGTGTGTGTGTGGATACTGTGTTCATATGCATCATCACCTGAATGTAGAGCCCAGGTAAGATTTCAAAAGTAACAATGCTATGTTCTACATACTAACCCCAAAAAGTTCCCATGCCAGAATCAGCTAAATAATTCATATACAGGACTTTCAGAAAAAGTGCCACACTTTGTCATTTTCTTTTCTGGTGTTAATTAGCTTTTCATGCTTTTCCACAACATTTTTGCATCAACTTGTTTAGGTTTATTTAGTTCCTTCCTTCAATTCATATTGAAGCATGAAAATCAACATAAATTATATTTGGCATTACATAACTGTGCTGAAGAGCAGGGCTCAAACACCAAACATAGTGCACCTAACATAAAGTCAAATATATATAGGAAACTGAAACAAAGCAAGCAAGCTTCGGAATTAATGAATTTTTATTCAGAACTTTGAGAAAACTTAGTTGAATTGGGTCTGTAGAAAACATAGACACACACACATATAGTGAATTAAAACATGCAGAATCCCAGCAATTGATTGTTTGGCTGATCTATATAGAGATAGTTTTATGTGCATTTATGATTATCCAATAAAAATTAACAAATAGAATCTAGTACATAAATTTTAAGACCAGCCTCAAAAGCGCTAGGAACAGACCCAGGCCAGGGGAAGTGAGTACATGTGGGCCCTGTTGCAGCAACTGTTGTTTGTTTATGACGTTTGAGCATTGCAAAGGTTCAAAAATGGACAGTTGTGATGCATTCAATTCAAAATTGGGCGTGTAGATTGAATTAATATTTTTTTATTTAAATCCCCAATGATTATATTTTTTTTCTTTAAAATCGAAGTCATGGGTTCGAGTCACCATGGGATTAAGAGTGAAATTTTTTATCCCTTTTAACTTAGGAATATATATATATATATATATATATATATATATATATATATATATATATATATATATATATTTGAAATCAGACGGTCGAGATTTATCAAAAAAAAATTTACTGTTTATATTAAATCAAAGTTTATTAATTCTGTAGCAAATTATCACAAAATTCAAATTATATCCCAAAATGATAAAATCAAAACTCCTAAAATTAAAGCCAGAGGTACATTAATCTCGAATATTCCTTGTTCCCGCCGTTTCTTCTAATCAAAGTCATCCAATGCACTTCGTTTATTCACGTAATATTCCTCCATTGGAATCCTAATCCCTATAGACTTGGACTTGCTTTCGCCTCCCATAAATACTGCCCTGTCCTTCCTCCATTTGCATTGACAAAAACAGCAACCAACCAACCAACCTTGATCTACTTGCAATATTAGTGGCATCTGTGGCTCTCCCCTTACTAGTGACCTTGGCAAGTATCTTGGAATGCCTTTGATCCATACTAGAGTAAATAAGCATACTTACGCTGGAATTTTTGATAAGGCTCAAAGCAGGCTTTCTAGTTGGAAAAGCAAGGTTTTGAGTATGGCTGGCAGACTCACTCTTATCCAGTCAGTTTCTTCCGCCATCCCAATTTATGCTATGCAGACTGCTAGACTACCTGTCAGCCTTTGTGACAAATTGGATAAGCTCAATAGAGACTTCATATGGGGTGACACTAATGATAAAAAGAAAGTTCACTTGGTCAGCTGGGATACTATCTGTCAACCTAAACAGCTTGGAGACCTTGGTATTAAGAAAACCTCTGAAATGAATAAAGCTATGCTTGCAAAAGCCAGTTGGAGAATTTGGCAGGCTGATGCTGGTCTTTGGGCTTCCATCTATAAAGAAAAATATCTGCTGAATGGTTGTTTAACTGATAATAATTACAAGCCTCCTCTGGATTGCTCTAGTACCTGGAGAAGTATTTCTCATGGGGCCGAGCTGCTTAGAAAAGGCCTCAAATGGCGTGTAGGTGATGGCAAAACCATTAAATTATAGTATGATTCTTGGCTAATCCCTAGTGCTCTGATTGCTCACGCTCTCCCTAGTGCTGTTATTCACAATGATGCCACGGTTTCTGATTTCTGGGATGATTTTGGTTGGAATATTGAGATGCTCTCTTATGTTATCCCCACTCACCTGGTAGACTTGGCTATAAATACCCCAACTGGTTTTGAGGGATGTGGTGATGATATTAAAATCTGGGCGGCTACCTCTAATGGTTGTTTTACTGTCAAGTCTGCATACAATTCTATTTTTGACTTCTCAAACCCTGTTAACCCTCATTGGAAAATCATTTGGAACCTTGATATCCCTCCTAAACAAAAGACTTTTGTTTGGGTGCTTCTTCACAAAAAATTGCTGACTAATGTTCAAAGAGCCAGGCGTGGCTTCACCAACAGTAGTACCTGTTCTATTTGTAACTCTGCTGATGAGACTCTCCTCCACCTGTTCAGAGACTGCTCTAGATCTAGACATATTTGGTCTGCTATTCCTAAACCCGGATCCATCATCGCCTCCTTTGCCCTCGACTGGCATGGTTGGATCACTGCTCAACTGCACTGTAAGTCTCTAACTCATAAAGGCATCAAATGGTGTAATCTCTTTGTTGGTGTCTGTTGGTTTATCTGGAAATGGAGGAACAAGCAGATTTTTGACCCAACCTTTACTCTCCCTATTAATCCTGGGAAAGTTATACTTGACTCTGCTGATGAGTGGAGAATTGCTGCTTTCAAGGCTAAAGTGTCCACTACTTGTGATTTTAGTTTGTTCTCTTAGACAAGGCCTCCTGAAGGTTATTATAAGCTCAATGTTGATGGCACAAGAATTGCTTCTTCTGGTTCAATTGGTGCCGGTGGTGTTATTAGAGACCATCTTGGCCATTGGATTACTGGCTTCCAAATTAACCTTGGTACTGGTGCTATCTTTGATGCTGAAGCTTGGGGGCTGTACTATGGTCTCAAAACTGCTAGAAATCTACTCATCTCCAATCTAGAAATTGAGTCTGATTCTGTCATCCTTATTAATCTCTTGCAAAGATCTGATCTATCTCTGCACCCTCTTGGATCTCTTGTGGAGGGTTGTCATCATTTCATATCTACCTTGGACAGTTCTAGAATTAGCCATATTTTTAGAGTGTGCAACATGACAGCTGATGCTCTAGCCAAAAGGAGTACTGAGCATGCTCCTAGTCTCATCATCTTTGAGGATCCTCCTACTCATGCTGTGAATGCTTTCTTGGATGACTTAGCTGGTGTTTCTAGACCTAGAAGAACTGGGATTACTGTTGCTCCTTAGTTAGCTTTTCTTTTCTTTCGTTTTTGGGCCTCTGTGGGCTCCTTTTGTAACCAAAAAAAAAAAGCGCTGGGAACAGACCCAGGGGAAGTGAGTACATGTGGACCCTATTGCAGCAACTGTTGTTTGTTTCTGACGTTTGAGCATTGCAAAGGTCCAAAAAATGGACAGTTGTGATGCATTCAATTCAAAATTGGGTGTGTAGATTGAATTAATATTTTTTTATTTAAATCCTCAATATTATATTTTTTTTACTTAAGATTGAGGTCATGGGTTCGAGTCACCATGGGAGGCGCAAGAGGATCTTGTATTTGTCAATGCTGATTATATATATTTGAAATCTGACGGTCGAGATTTATAAAAAAAAATTTACGGTTTATATTAAATCAAAGTTTATTAATTCTGTAGCAAATTATCACAAAATTCAAATTATATCCCAAAATGATAAAATCAAAACTCCTAAAATTAAAAAAAAAAGAAATTAAAGCCAGAGGTACATTAATCTCGAATATTCCTTGTTCCCGCCGTTTCTTCTAATCAAAGTCATCCAATGCACTTCGTTTATTCACGTAATATTCCTCCATTGGAATCCTAATCCCTATAGACTTGGACTTGCTTTCGCCCTCCCATAAATACTGCCCTGTTCTTCCTCCATTTGCATTGACAAAAACAGCAACCAACCAACCAACCTTGATCTACTTGCATCGGTCTCTAGCACTTCATATATTAAACAGAGTACCAAGAGTTCTTGTTCTTGAAAAATGGCCGGAATTGTGGTGGTTTTCGACTTTGACAATACCATCATCGACTGCGACAGCGACAACTTTGTCGTCGACGGGTTGGGTGCCACCGACTTGTTCAATGAGCTCCTCCCTACCATGCCATGGAACTCACTCATGGCTAGGATGATGAAGGAGCTTCATTCACGAGGAAAAACAATCGAGGACATTGTGGAGGTGCTCAGAACGACTCCTATTCATCACAGAATTGTGGCAGCCATTAAAGCAGCTCATGCTTTAGGATGTGATTTGAGGATTGTGAGTGATGCGAATGTGTTTTTCATAGAGACGATTTTGAAGCATCTTGGTCTGGAGGAATGTTTCTCAGAAATCAACACTAACCCAGGTTACGTTGATGAAGAAGGAAGGGTTAGGATTTCACCTTTCTGTGACTTCACCAGTTCCCCTCATGGGTGTAGCCTCTGCCCTCCTAACATGTGCAAGAGCGTGATAATTGAGAGAATCCAAGCTTCAATTGAAGCAAGGAAAAGAATGATATACTTGGGTGATGGAGTTGGTGATTATTGCCCAAGCTTGAAGCTGAGGGAAGGAGATTTTGTGATGCCAAGGAAGAATTTCCCGCTTTTTGATAAGATTTTCCAGAACCCTCTGGCTCTTAAGGCTGAGATTCATGAGTGGACTGATGGAGAAGAGTTTGAGCACATTTTGCTCAATTTGATGAACACAATCGCCATTGAACAGAATGCTGCTGCTCAGTTAATTACAACTGACTGCAAGTTACAGACCATCTCTGTTTCCGGTCATGAGGCCTTCCGTAAAGCTCTCCCAGTTTAGAAGTAGTGGATTTGAATGGTCATTTTGTATCATTGTATGTATGTAACTAGAGTAATATTTTTGCTGGCAAATTGTTGTAGTAAGCTAGCAAAATGTTGCAAATTCAGAGAATCCCTTGTTTTATTGGTCTAGAAATGAGCTAAGTTTCCGAGTTTGTGATTTTAATTGATCAAGAAAATTGGATCATTGAAAATGAAAAATAAAAATCCAGGGAACCTGATTATAGTTAGAGTGCGTTCCTACGTACTTTTCTGAATAGAAGAGTTTATAGTTCTAGTAAGGCAGAAAGTAAACTTTTGTGACTTAATTTGAGCATGCCAAAGAAAGTTTTGAATAGTACAGATGATATTCTTCAACTCACACCTAAAATTTCAGTCTACAGAATGTATTATTACAATCAGAAGCTGAACTTTTGGCAAAAGTGTCTTGGAAGCTCTCAAGTGAATCAGCTGCTCCAAATCCTGTGAAAGCTTCTGGAAAATAAAATTGCAAGGTGATCATGAACTACTTTGCTCTCTAAATACACTCTGATGGTGGTGAACTTGAGGACTTCTGTTCAAGATTCAGAAGGACAGCATTGTGGTCATGCGGTCATGCCCGAGCTCAAGTGTCTGCTATTGCTGATAAGCCAGTATGATTTTCAGAATACGGTAATTTCCGTTTCATTGATAACTATGGTTGACAGTTATGCTGAAGAAATTTAATCTTTATGTTAAATCCAGGGTGACAAGTTTCCACGGTGGCCTATATACCAATCTAGAGCTTGAACATGTTGGCAGAATTCAGTTTGAAATTCCACAAATCCAGATGAAAATCATCATCTTAAGGTACATATACGTTAAAACTTGAGGGTTGTATACTCCTCTCAACAACCGAATTTCAAAGAGATCTTTCCTTGTGGAACATCAAGTAAATATATATATATATATATATATATTTTCCTAGTCTTTTTTATTACATTGCCTTTTGTATCTGTCCTCATTAGAAACTCTGTTTACAGTCCTGTAGTTGGTGGAGTTAATGCTAGAGAAAGGTTTCACTTGCTTATAGTTTCATGGATTCGAAACAAGCATTGTACTTGGCAAGACAAGTGCAAACTAGATATGGTCTATACAGCATCGCACAAGTGATCACCCAACTTCCTCTCATAGATGTTTCTTTTTAATTAGTAGCTTACAAGAATAAAATCAAATGCAGAGAGTTTCCTGGTATCACATGCTCATGAAAATTAGTCTGATAAAGAAACACAGAATGAAACAACTCCTTTAATTCATGCCATTTACAACCAACTGATGGAGACACTCCATGAATATGAGATCATCAGTTCTCACTTGCCCATGTATTCATCTGCTTTGGAGAATGTATGTGCAATTCACTTTGCAAGTCTTTCTTCTTTCAGTCAATTTTATTTTTCTAGCATTTTTTTCTGTTTTACTCTCTGAACCCAAAATTACAATGACTAATTCCTAAAGGTTATGTGTGTATTCAAAAGGCTATTACAGATGTTGATAAGGCAGTTGCTAAAACTCTGGAAAAACGCTATGCTAATGTTTAAAAGAAAAAAGATGGGCAAGGCATACAGTAGCAGATAGATCTAAGTCATTCACAAGTCATGAAAAGAATGTTTCTTCTACCAACTATAATTGAATGGTATTCTTTTTACACATCTTTGTATTTTGTACAACTCTCTTTCTAATTTCTCAATCTAAGGAAAAAAAATTTGTAATTGTGGTATTTGTCCCCTAATTAATCAAAATTGGCCTTTCTTCAGATACTTAAAATCCATGGATGAATCAACACAGTCTAATTTACTGATGTGAAGATTGAACAACTTCAACAACTCAGTAACCTTGTCCTTGATTCCATCACCACACCCAACCTGCAACAGAACCAAGAACTTCTGAAATGCGCCCACTTGAAGTGCCTCCATCAAAATCTTAATGTCTTCCTCATCATCACCATCACCATTTTGGTTCCTGCAGAGCTTCCAAATTATAGAAACCGAAAACTCATTCGCCAAGACTGATACCCTTAGCATCTTCTTAACCAAAAGAGGCATGGTTAGAGCATTCTCGTAGGCCTTTTCTCTCCCTTGCTTGCAATCACAAAGACCTTCCAAAACCCCCAAAGCCCTCTCACATAGGCTCTTCTCTGCATCAACAAGCATCTCTAGCAACAAAGAAACCAAACCCAATTCCACAAATCTTGATTTGATTTCATCACTTGCTCCTGAAATCATGTAGAAGACACAGGATAGAGAAGCTTTAGTTGCTGTAGGACAGACACTAGGGCCCTCCCTAATTATCTTCACCAATGCTTCAATGGCTCCCTCAATCTCCACAATCGCATCCACATGTTTTTGATCCAAAGAAACCAACTTTCTCAGTACCGAAACTGCGTTTTGCCTTGAGGAGAGATCTTTTCCCTCCAAAAACCACACCAAACATCTCAACGATTTTGCAGATCCAAGCTTTGATTGGCCTTCTTCACCAATCGGAAACATCCATGTCAGCACGGCCAAGATCTCCTCCAACAACGTTGTTTCCTCATTTCCGGCGAAGAACTCGAAAGTGGCCGACAAGCAGCAGCCCATTCTGTTCTCCACGATACACTTCTTGTTACGCTCGCTGTCTTTTCCCCAAGCTCTGACCTTGGCCACCAACTCTAGACACTTGTTGTAATCGCCGCGTTGAGTCGCGGCCATGATTCTCTGATAAACTCTAGTAACCTCGTACGCAGACACCGGAATCCGAGGCGTGGGGATGCGTTCCACGCCGTGAGAGCGGTTCTGGACGCACCAGTCTTGGATCATCTTACGTAGCGCGTGGTTGGGGATTTGGTCGAACGTTGCCAGAACTTGATTGGTTACCGGACAGGTCTTGTTCCCTTTCTCGATCCAGGCGTCGATGCTGGACCTGTCGTAGGTCATCCCCGTCGACAAAGTGACCGGATCTTTCATGAGGTCCAGAGTAATAGGGCACCGGAAGTGGGATGGAATCACGATCTCCTCCATCCCCATGTCTAGAGTCTCGCCGGAAAACTCCTTCCTGTTGGCATACTTGCTGGCCCTTCTTCTCCTCCACGACAAAATCATCGTTGCTTACGAAGAACACAGAGAGATTTAGCTTATGTGTTTGTTTTGGTTATGATGTCTGTAAGAGTTGTGGGTTGTGAAAGTGTATATATATGTCGCAGTTGGACGTGTTCAACTCGTACGCGGGTCAAAGCTGGTATGTGAATGTTGACCGTTGAAAGTTTCAAATTTTGAACATGCATGGTCGACGTCTTAACCCCTCTAACTTGTATTTATTTTAGATCGAGTCGGCAGAAAGATTGACCAGCTGTTCTTCGCTGTAGTCAAATTCTTTTGGATAACAATCGCTGTAGTCAAATTGATTAGTTGGTTTCGTGGGCGTAACAGTTGGTGACTGCCTGGGTTGTCCCAATGGACATTTTCGTTTTATATTTTGGTGAAAGGCGCGTAGTACCTATAATTTAGTTCATTACTGTAAAGATATGAAGATTACTTACATTACGTATAGAATTTTACGCCTTGGAAAACTGAAGAATTGGTGCAATTTTCTCAAAAACCATGAGTAGGGGCGATGTTCTGTCTAATAGAATTTGCAAGCTTGTATTGGATTTCAAGGTTACTCTTTCGCTCTGCTTGAAGTACACGTTCTGTTTTCATTGCTGTATTGCTGTAACGTACCGTATTATTCACTCATATTAGTCATAGATATAAGTCCAACAGCAGGCTATGGTCTCGGTCGAAATATTTTCTCGGTCATCATCCTTATTTCTCTATTGATGAACGTGTGTGTGTGTAAAGCAAACTAGGAGGGAGAAGGACCGCTACTTGGCTACTTGCTTGGTTTGAATTAGAGGGTAATTTTCTTCACAGGGCCCTGTGTGCAGTTTGTAGTTGGCCAAAACCAATTGGGTTTTAATCAGAGTGACTTCAACTCTTTCATGGTGTAGAACCATTACAGGCTATGACATGTATATAAAATAATTTGACAACCTTAGAAGCTTAACAGTGTGTTACTACTTGTATGAGTATGAGTAATTGATTTTGGGACTGATTTGTGCCTTTCCTATTGATTCTTTGTGTGCTGGAAATTATTTCAAAACTCCTATAGTGAAATATACTAGGATTAAATTCAGTTTACCTCTCTGAGGTTTGGGGGTAATTTCATGTTAGTCCCTGTCCTCTCAATTTAATTAGTTTACCCCTCGAGATTTTCAATTCTCCTCAACCGTGTCCATTCCATCCAATTTGGACGTTAAGTCTGAAAAAAAAAAAAAAAAAAAAAAAAAAAAAAAAAAAAAAACCACTCTAAGGGCTAAAATTGTCATTTCAATGAAAAAAAACACCATGACAAAAAAAAAATTCTTCTTCCTTTTTTTTTGTCATGGTTTTTTTATTTATTTATTTCTCTCTCATTGAAGAAGAAGAAGAATCATTTTTTTTTTAATTGTCATTTCAAGGAAAAAAAACACCTTGACAAAAAAACAAAAAAATAAGAAGAAGAAGAAGAATAAGAGAATTAAAAAAAAACAAAAAAACCAAAAAAACAAAAATTATTCTTCTTCTTCTTCAATGAGAGAAAATTAAAAAAAATGACCAAAAAAAAAAATTCTTCTTCTTCAATGAGAGATAAATAAAAAAATTAAAAAAAGAAGAAGAATTTTTTTTTGTCACAGTGTTTTTTTTCCTTGAAATGACGATTTAAAAAAAATTATTCTTCTTCTTCTTCTTCAATGAGAAAGAATTTAGAAAAAAAAAACCATGACAAAAAAAAAAAAAGAATTTTTTTTGTCATGGTTTTTTTCTTCTTGAAATGACAATTTTAGCCCTTAAAGTGGGCTTTTATGTCAAACTTAACGTCCAAATTGGACGGAATGGACACGGTTGAGAAAAATTGGAAAGCTCGAGGGGTAAACTGATTAAATTGAGAGAACAGAGACTAACATGAAATTACCCCCAAACCTCAGGGGGGTAAACTGATTAAATTGAGAGAACAGAGACTAACATGAAATTACTCCCAAACCTCAGGGGGGTAAACTGAATTTAATCCAATATACTATTGTTCTTTCTCAAAAATCATTCTCCTCTGGAAAGTAGACACAGAAATGTGAGCAACAGAAATATCTGAAGTATGCCATAATCCCAAATGTTATTCAACTTTCAAAACTTGATTTCTTTTTATTCGAATTGGAAATACTTAGATTCTTTTATCTCCTAAGTAAAGACAGTAGCAAAATCTCTGGCCACTACTTCCTCAGCTTGATAAACAATATCAAGTTCTTGAGGGATTCAATAGTTTCAATTTGCGTGTGAACAATAGTAACCTAGTAGGGATTTCAAGAGATGTAATGATGACATTCTTCTATGACGCAGTCGGAATGATAAACTAGGTTTACCAGCAATAAACCTAAGCAAAGATTCTGGAGTCCACCAGAGATAAAAGAGATAAATCTCAATTTGATTGATAAATATGATAAAAGATGCGTTCTGCAGCCTTAAGGCGGCTTATTTATAAGAAAATAAACCCTAGGGCGACTAACAATGAAACCCTAAAGCCCATGGGTAAAAACGAAAACAACCCGAAAATAACTAGGAAAACCAAAACACCGGAAAATAGAAAAATGCAGTTTTGAGGCCCTAAACGACCCCGAAAGCCTGAAAGGTCACAGGTTTGCCACGAGTTTGATTTCTGGCCCGATTCCCTTTCCGGAAAGGTAAGGTGCGTCCCAAACGGACTCCGAGGAGCTGTTTCGCGTCTACTAGTCACTTTTCGTTTTCCTCCTTTAGCACGATCCAACTGTTCTTCAAATTGGGCTGCCATCTGTTCTGCATCATTCTAACTGATCATGAAACAATAGAATTCTATGGAAAAATAATGAAATATCACCAAATACAGATACATTCCAAGATTTAGCAAGAGCTTCAAGAGAACCAGTGTAAGAAATTGGTGACTAGCTGAACCAGAAACTTGATTACCGTACCCAGGGCTGTATTAACAAGATTGTGGAATGTAGCGTGTGGAAGAAAGTGTTGAAATCATGAATACGTGGTTAATTTAGGAGGCTTCAGGGTTAAGAGATGATTCCACATACATAACTGATTTTCTTACTGAGGATGCAGTAATTAATTAAAGATCAGTGATACAGCAATGAATACACTGAGATTGATTCAAAAGTACAAAAACATGCAAACTATTATTGTTCAAAGATGTAATAGAGGCCACCTTCATCAGAAGAAACACAGAAGAAGTTAACAAAAGGCAGCTGTGTAGCTAAGTTAGATGTTAAGTCTGCATTCATCGTAGCTAGTATCAAGAAGTTAAATATCCGATCAACAATGTTGGACATATTTTTGATCATATTATGACATGTTGTAGTTGGTGTGCTAATTAACCATGGATTATAATAAGACAGTACTAATAATTACATCATATGAGAGTATTCTTACAAATGATCAATCGTAGAAGGATACATTCCACTTGAATACCAAAACGTTACCAACGATGTGATACCTAAAACAAAGAATTACTATTGGTAATAGGAATTTCAATTGCAGCAATTAATGTTGAGTAAAAGAGCTAAAAAGATTTATAACCGCATGGCTTCATCGCCAATCTTAGCTGTTGCCAACCTATTGACATAGAGGCTCGGGAAATAATCCATGTTATGAAAATCTTCTACCCTGCGCATCAAGAACAGACATTCTTCTGATGTACTCTCTAGGTGCTTTACAAAAGTCCTGCAGACACTTGTTCTTGGTTTCAGACAGTATGAAATCACCCACGTACAAACATCACTATAACATATTACATACCCTTTAACCAAAGAGTAATGCTAGGTGAACCACTTTTTGGGAAACCACCTAGAGCCCACCTTAGGTGGCAGCTTATGTGGCGTATCCATATCATTAAAGCATAATTTCTGATTTTTATATTTCTATGTTTTCTAACTTTTCTTAATTACAAAAATTCCTTCTTTTTTTCTTTTTTCTTTTTTACTTTCTTGATTTTATCTCTTAAACCTTTTTTTTTCTTTGTGATATTATCTGGGCAAACGTCTTCTCTATCAGACGTTGTTTTCTTTTCTCCTCCTCTCACCCCTCCTCAACCCTCTCACCTCTTCTTCAATTGATCAACGCCTTCTCAATTTGATCTCGGTTTCCTCGCAAGTATCGTCAACAAACGCTCTGCCTAAACGTGGTTAGTTTTTTTTTTTTTTTTTTCCTGAGTATGAAACACGATTAGAATGGGCAAAGGCTCTATTAACAATGCTTGTGAGGAAACTAAAATCAGACTGAGAATGTGTTGATCAAATCCTAATTCAAATCCACTTCCCCCTAAACCCTAATTTTGAACAAGCTCTGCTATTCGTGTTTCATACTTAGGAAGAAAAAAAAAGAACTAACCACGTTTAGGCAGAGGGTTTGTTGACGATACTTGTGAGGAAACCGAGATCAAATTGAGAAGGCGTTGATCAATTGAAGAAGAGGTGAGAGGGTTGAGGAGGGGTGAGAGGAGGAGAAAAGAAAACAACGTCTGATAGAGAAGACGTTGCCCAGATAATATCACAAAGAAAAAAAAAAATAGGGTTTAGACAAAATCAAGAAAGTAAAAAAGAAAAAAAAAGGAATTTTTGTAATTAAAAAAACATAGAAATATAAAAATCAGAAATTATGCTTTAATGATATGGATACGTCACATAAGTTGCCACCTAAGGTGGGCTCTAGGTGGTTCCTCAAAAGGTGGTTCACCTAGCATTACTCTTAACCAAAAGGAGTTTGGATTTTAGATAAAATTTCTCTGACTGATCAAATCCCATCCTCATGTGATCCTAGATGATATTAGTGGCACAAGAGGTCCTACTTTTACTTTCACAAGTGGTAGTTCTATCTTATCTAAGCTTCCCACTTTCACTGCTTATTTGCAAATTTGAAATGGAGAGGTTTTTGGATGTCACTCAGAAAAAGAGAAATATTCTGGCTAGACTTGGAGGTGTCCTAAAGTCCGAAAGGCTCTGTGTTGACACTTCAGATCGTTCTAGCTCACAGCTTAATACAACGTATTCTTCAGCGTTCTTCAATTGAAATATAATGTGAGAACTCTCACTGCTCCCATATTATATCAGTTGGAGTAGCTGAGGTTTGGAAACCTGTGAAGACTACTCAGGATGGTCCTATGGTTCTCATCTTTTCTTTGCTCATGATTTGACTCTGTTCACTGAAGAGGTGCAAGATGCCTTGGACTTAACCTCATCTATCCATACCTACACAAAGCAGGTTAGGATTAAAAAGACACTTTTAGGAATTAAGCACTTCTTTCTAAAATGGATGTAGGATTCTACAATAAGATGACCAAGTTCTCTCTGCTTAGTACTTAAAGAATAAGAGTATCCTGCGAGTTAATGAATCATTCTTTACTTGCTCTACATATGGTGCTCAACTTAAGGGATTACCATAGAGGATTGGCCCTGGGGTCAATGTCTTTCTCTGGTGGCCCTTTTGGGGATTTTATCAAGGTATCTTTGTCCGATGAGCATCTACAAGTCCAAGCTTTCCTTCATGTCTAGATGGGATATTTCTGAATTCTCTCTTTGCTTCCTGAAAATATAGATAGTCCGTACTCATGCACCATTCCCTAGAAGTGTCAAGATAGATGCATTTGGACTTTAGAGGCCTTGTTCCAATGGTAAGTTTTCTGTCAGTCCAGCAGCTCCAGCTCATGTTCTTTGTTTAAGATGAGAGTACCTGGAGGTGAAGTTTCAAACTATCTCCTAAACTGCAAACTATTTTCTGGACTGTCCTTCATGGAAAAATATTAACTAATATCAAAAGAAGCTCTTTCGGTGATCACATTTGTCCCCAGTTTAAGTTTCGCATTGCATCCTCAGATCTTTTTAGAAGATGTTAATTTTTCCTTGAAAGTTTGGGGTATAACTCTTCCTTCTCTAGCTGTATTTCTCTTGCTTTGAGGACTGGATAGCTGTCAACTTGAAAATAGAGTCCAATATCATTCTGTCACTCCTTGGTCCCTTGTACAAACTGTTTCTTTGTGGTTTATCTGGAACGTGATGGTGCAAAGTTGTTCTTGATACTGATATGCAATCCCCAGTTTGGCCACCTAGTGATTTTGCTCATTCTGGGCCTTCTGCCAACCCTGCTACCCAATCTAAAGTCTCTTGTGAGCCTACTTCCTTATGATAGATTGATTGGATTCCTCCTGCTAGTGGTAGTGTGAAATTGAATACTCATGGAAGTAGATGGAGCGATGATAATATAAGTGCAAGAGGTGTTTTACAATGGATACACTTCAGGGAACTACTGGAGATCCTAAATTTCTGTAAGTGTTTCCGACTTTCTCAGGGGCATTGTACTGAACAGTTGTGCGCACAATGTTCCAAATTTCCGATTAAAATGGCAAAATCAAATAGTAGAAAGTTTCAGGAGATAGAGGCACAAGAGACCTTAATTTACTATCCGGAGAGGCATTGTTTGGACATTAAAACACAGGTAGACAACATCCCAATCAGAAATGATAAAATCAAACACCACAAAATTCCAGAATAAAAGACTCACACTCAAAACTGAAAATGCGAAAAATAACCGATGATAAACTTCTGATTCCATGGTATACGTATATAATTATCTCCCGACTCAGTGACTTAATCAACTACATTTCTTTTCTATCTTAAAGTATGCATGGATTGGAATCATATATATCATGAAACAGCAGCCCACCATTCACATGCTTAAGTGTGTGAGAAGCTATGCACCGAAAATGAAAACACCATTTCAATTCTTAAGGTTTTAATTGAAGTAAGCTAATCACACCACAAGTGTCTGCAAAAAGACAGGACCCTCTCCTACTAATTTACCTGAACCCACAACTTTACTTATACAACACCCCTGTTGGTAGGCCTCATCAACGGGTCGGGCTGGGCATTCGTAGCGGGCTTGGGTCGGGCCTTACTCTATTTTTAAATAGTAGCGGGCCGGGCCGGGCCGGGCTTTATTGTAAATTGAATGATCCAAGCTCATCCATTTAATGCGGGCCTCGCGGGCTTTTTCGGGCCGGGCCGGGCTAAGCCTTGCGGGCTTTTTTGAGGCGGGCCTTGTGGGGCTTTATTTACAAATAAATCTTTAAAGATAATATTTTTTATAAACTTATATTTATCTATCATACACTCCAAAGAGCAACCTCTATCAACTTAAATAAAATGAGAAAACCGACATTTGGATGAGATTATTATAATAAATTATGAGCGTGGTAACAAATTTAGCCAATTTCACCATATTTTCGAATCCGATCGAATTAGTCAACCGTCGTCACGTGTATGTTTTCTTGGTTGACCGATGGCATGACGACCGCGAAACATGTTATTTTTTCACATCACGTCTGTAAATATTACATCGATGGATGTGCGTAGACATAAGATAAAAATTTCAATTTTAATTACAAAGAAGTTTGCCTATATCAATTTGCCTCCAAAAGTTGTATAACTTGTATATTGCATTTAAATTGTTGAGATTTATTCTAAAGCAACCATGAAGTGGAAAATGAATTTAGAGAAATCAACCGCTCGATTGAGAGATTGTAATGTTTTATGGTGATTGTAAAAAATTCAGCTAATTTGATTCTCGTTTCGAATTCGATCAACTAGGTCAAACTTAGTTACTCTTATAAACCTATATTTATATATCATACACTCCAAAGAGCAACCTCTATAAATTCAAATAAAATGAAAAAACCGACCGGTGGATGTGATTATTACAATAAATTATGAGTGTGGTAAAAAATTTAGCCAATTTCACCATATTTTCGAATCCGATCGAAGTGGTCAACCGTTGTCACTTGTATGTCTTCTTGGTTGACCGATGACATGACGACCACGAAACGTGCTTATTTTTTCACATCACGTATATAAATATTCAGTCAATGGATGTGCATGGACATAAGATAAAAATTTCAATTTCAATTACAAATACGTTGGCCTATACCAATTTGCCTCCTAAAGTTGTATGACTTATACATTGCATTTAAATTGTTGAGGTCTATTCTAAAGCAACCATAAAGTGGAAGATAAATTTGGAGAAACCAACCGCTTGATGGAGAGATTGTAATGTTTTATGGTGGTTGTAAAAAATCCAGCCAATTTAGTTCTCGTTTCGAATTCGATCAACTAGGTCAAACTTAATTACTCTTATAAACCTATATTTATATATCATACACTCCAAAGAGCAACCTCTATAAATTCAAATAAAATGAAAAAACCGACCGTTAGATGTGATTATTACAATAAATTACGAGTGTGGTAAAAAAATTAGTCAATTTCACCATATTTTCGATTCCGATCGAAGTGGTCAACTGTTGTCACTTGTTTTTTAGAATATATATGCACATATTCTATATAGAAGTATGAGAACTTCCACACACACACACACACACACACACACACATATATATATATATATATACAGTCCGGCTACACTAAGGACGTCCTTACCTAGCCTTAGGTACGGATTCCGGTTTTCACCCACTTTCTGATCACATTTTCACATCTTAACCGTTCAGTTTTTAGGTCCTAATGTATAGATCACCTCTGCAAAATTTCAGCCACTTTGGTGATCGTTAAGGCATCAAAAACTGAAATTTACCATTATAAATACGAACGGTTCCGGTTTGACAGATTCGGTCCGTTCGTGTAAATTGCAGTTTTGGACGCCTTAACGATCACCAATTTGGCTGAAATTTTGCAGAGGTGATCTATACATTAGGACCTAAAAACTGAACGGTTAAGATGTAAAAATGTGATCGGAAAGTGGGTGAAAACACCAAATCCGTACCTAAACCTTAGGTAAGGACATCCTTACCTGAGAAAAATCCTATATATATATATATATATATATATATATATATATATATATATAAACACACACACACACACACACACACACACACACACACACACAGATATATAAAATAGTTTACGGGCTTTTACGGGCCAGGCCTATGGGCCGGGTTTTTGCGGGTTTTTGTGGGCTTTTTGACGGGCCGGGCCGGCGGGCCTCCATCGGCCCACTTGATCCTCGGGCTTTTTGATGAGGCCTACCTGTTGGAGATAAACATATATATTAGGAGAAAATGAACAACATAAGGTTAGTGCTTTGCCACTTTTCTGCAACCACTTGAGTTGGAAACTTGGGATTCTATCATTCTAAGGCCCTAGAACACCCACATCCAGATTGGCACTTTTACTTGATTTAGTCAAGGACGGAGACCTCTGCTGTGTCCCTATTTTGGTTCCTATGGGCTACAGTCGTCCTCTACAGAGGAGGCTCAAGTATATCAGGGACAGATACGTAACGGAAGTCAAGTCCTATTCAAGCGTGTGATATGAAGTTTTATGGAAGACAAAAAGAAAGCGAGGTTTGTTCGATAGAAAAATAGAGAGATTATCAAGGATTAAATTATTGATTTTTACATGTTTATCGAAATTTTGAAAAAAATGAGATATTGAAAATATTCGGAATATGTTGAAAAATATATTTTTCTTGAAAGAATCAATATATACTAGTATGTGTCCACACTCTTTGTGTGTGGGTGTTTTTTTTTTTTTTTGTAAGAAAGTGGGTAGTTTCTTAACCAAAGCAGTTTTTTTTTAATTTATGTTTTCATTTTTGTTAATTTTTATTAAAATACTAATTCACCTCAAAAAAATCTCAAATTTTACGTGCTAGGTCCTTTGTGGTCTAGTACATCTGTGTATATTTCATAATTTTTTTAATAGTTTAAATCAAATAAATAGAATTTTATTTCACAATAACTTTTTGTTACATCTAACTAATTAGAATAACTAAAACACATTATTACCAAATGAGAGCTCTCGCTCTCTCTTCTCTACGGCGGCTGCCAACCCTAGGGTTGCGTCTTCCGATCAATGATGGTGCTCATGGTACCTGGCTGTCGAGTTCTCCGAACTCGTGGATCTTCTCTGTCCAACCTCTAGGTTGTTGCACCTAGATCTCGTCGATTCGTCGATGGGATTTCATCACCACTGTTTGGCGTGATGTGATTTGTACTCCGGCAGGTCGCAGAAGAAGGCTGCTACTCCATGTATTGGTGGATCCAAATCGACTTTGGGAATCCGGATCCATGGGGTGGACTCCACAACAATCTTTGGGTCGGCATAGAGATTTGGGTTGCAGGGAGATTGCCTCTGAGTTGTTCCGGCGATGTATGGAACAGTCAGACCCTTCCAGGCGTCCGCATTGGTGGATAGAGGCAGAGGCGCAGCGTTTGGGCTATGTAGGGTTTTGTTGGAGGTACTCCGATCGGATCCTTTGGCGGTGGGATTCCCGATCTGGAATCTGCCATGCTACTTCGACGGTGCGGGGTTGCAGTTCAGCGGAGCGGGGACGCGGCTCAGGTGCAACTGTACTGGGTAAGGCTGCAGTTTTCAGGCCTATCTCGATGGTTCTCTTCTGTTCCCAACATTGGGACTTCCAGTCGGCGGGGTGGCGACGCCCTACAGAGGTGGAGTGGCGGTTCCGAGTGGTTGGATGCTGGAGGAGGCGGCGGCGCGGAGTAATGGGTGGCGACAAGTTGCGCCCTGTTTGGGTGCCTACTGGTTTGGGTGCCCAGAACAGATTATGCCGGGTTTGGATCATGGTGTTTTAGGCAGTTGTTTTGTCTCTAATGGTCCTGCTGCGAGCTGTGATTTTTAATTTTTCAGGCCCATTCACCATTGGGCTCGCATTTGGGATCTTGGTGGAGTCCCCTCTCCGCAGATGGGTACTGGTTACTCTCTAGATATGTTAGGATGAGTTTCTTCTTTATTCCTAACACTGTCTTGGTTACTTTGGTTACTAGCGCGTATTTCTAGGGTATTTACATTTAGGTTGCGGTATGGTAGCCTAGCATGGCTTGATTTTGACGTGGCCCTTACGGGCAGGTCATGAATTGTAATTACCTACTTTTGATTATTAAAAGGCTTGACGTCCTTCTCTCAAAAAAAAAAAAACTACTATTTATTTTATTTTAAGGAATTTAATTTTTTTTATATTTTTTATAAATTGACATTATTGTCCTTGTTAATTATTTCAGTTTTTTTAAAAAATTTATATTAGAGGGTTATATTCGTCAAATTTTTCAGTTTTGAAGAACAAGCTCTCTTCTCTTAATAATATATATATATATATATATATATATATATATACAGATCCTATCCAGAGCGGAGCTCCACTTTGAAATTAACGTGTGAAGTTCGAGTTTTGGGTCAACTTTCGGTCGCATATCCACATCTCGACAGTTCAGTTTTTAGGTACTAGTGTATAGATCATCTCTGCAAATTTTCAGCCAAAATGATGATCGTTAAGGCATTGATAACTGCCTTAAAGCTAGTACGGTTGAGGTTGACAGATTCAGTCCGTCCATTGGTTTAAGCGAGTTAGATACCTTAACAATTATCAATTTGGATGAAAATTTGCAGAGATAATCTATACACTAGTACTTAAAAACTGAACAGTCGAGATGTGGATATGCGACCGAAAAGTGACCAAAAACTCAAACTTCACCTGTTAATTTTAAAGCGGAGCTCCGCTCTGGATAAAATCTGTGTGTGTGTGTGTGTATATATATATATATAAATGTACATGAACTAACAAACTTGGTGCTCCAAAAAACTCGAAAGACCTAGGTTTTTCCCATTTCCAATCTCAGTGTCTCGTTTGGCGGCTCTCTCTCAGGGCAGGCATATGGCCTAGTCGGGGTGTGGTGTCCGCCCGACCGGGTTTTTTTTTTCTTGAGGCTATTGCTCGGAAGGTGCTTGGAAGGTTGCTGCTCTAAGTTTTTGCAAGATGGTTGAGACTGACCTAGTTGCGTAACCTCTGTTGCGTGATGGGTGCGACATACTGTGGTGGCGCTTCGAGTCTGGCAGCGTGGTCGTGGTGACAGCGAGGTTTGATGGCGCGAAGCACACGGCACAAGCGCAGGCGTGGCAGCAAGGTCGGGATGCTTGGCTGTTGTGTGTGCAATGGCGTGGTGGAGTTTGGAACTAGGCTTGAGTCTAATCAAGCTTGATGGGCTGGAGTTGTGGCTTTTCTTTGGCCTGCCTTCTTGGATTTTTTCCTAATAGTTAGTTTTCTTACTTTTTAATAATTTTCTAGTTTTTTAGGGAAAGCTATGGTTGAGCCAAATGATTCCTTTGTATCTCTAAAGCATACAGTATGCATTAACTATTTGAAAATTGGTCATTTGTATTCCCATATTTTTTCAAGATTGTCATCAATAAGATGTTATCTCATCCACAAACTTTTCCACAACGATCTCTATTTGTGTTCAAGTGTTTGAAAACTTTCCCAAGCGATATTGAGAAACGTTTGCTATGACCAACCCCAGGTTGATATTGAAAATTTAGGTTCAAGAAATGTGCTACAAACAAGAAACCAAAAAGTTATCTAGTATAAATTTAACTAAGTAATTATCAAGATATAAATGTATTTCGAGATAGAGGCAGTGAAGGCTGTGACTGCAGAGGATCATGACTTCTCTACTTTGGGAATTATTGTTGAAGAAATTCAGGAATTGCTAGGTGATTTGCTTTCTATAGGTGTTCATCATACTTATAGGACCGCTAATCATGTTGCTCATAGACTAGCAGGATTTGGTTTTGATTCTGACATTCATATGGAATGGTTTTCTCAAGCTCCAGAGTGTGTCCTGGCTGCCCTACAGTACGATTGTAATCGTATAATTCATTAATACAATTTCATCTTTACCTCAAAAAAAAAAAAAAAAACAAAAAAAAGATATAAACGTATTTCGAGATAGAGAAATAATACCTGCTGCATGCAATGGTTGACATAATGTTTTATCCCATCGAATATTGATGATGCTAAGCACCCATCAAGTTTGTCTTCTTTTGCTGAAATTGCTCCATCATGAATTGTCCTCACCCAGATTTGTCTTGAGGGAATTTTTTCTCACTTGGATTCCACTCTTTACTTGAATTTCCCTCGAATAGAATACTCCTCACCCAGATTTGCTTTGAGGAGATTTCTCCTCACCCATATTCATCTTGAGGAGATCTCTCCTCACACAGATTTGCATTTAGGGAAACACCTAGATTTGCCTTGAGAGAATTTCTCCTTAACCAGATTCGTCTTGAGGGGATTTTGCTTCACTTAATCCTGCCTTCAGAGGTTGAACTTCAAGGTATTTTTCCCAAACAGGTTAATTTACATTTTTATTGGGCCATATCCTGACTAGAAACCATTATTAAAATTTTACACCCTGACGTAACCTCTATATTTCATAATGTATATTTCTCTGTGAATAACTGAGTTTTTTTTTTTTTTTTTTTCTATGTTCTGTTTTTTCCATTAGATTTTACAGATATTTCTTTATTTTATTGGGATATATCTTAAATATCTTATATATCGATGATATTTGACGATATCGGAGAAATTTGGTAGAAAAGACGGAATATAAGATATTTTCTCCTATGATATATTGATCCCTCCATAAAATAAGATATCAAAGAATATATCAGAAATATCACAGATATTTTAATTCTTGAAGATTACAAAACAAACCCTCTAAAACAAACCTAATTGTAAAAAATCAAAATGTAAAGCAGGGATGGCAGATGAAGGGAGCCGGTCAACCCAACTTTCTAAATCAATTTTATGCCCTAGATTCGCCAAAAGCATCTGCAATGAGATTAGCTTCTCTCCAAATATGTTGGAATTGAATCTAGTGAAAATGGCTTGGCAAGATGTTGATATCATGCACCATAGTATAGCGATGGCAGATCTAGATTAAGCGATTAGACAGAGTGATTAGATACAAAGCCATTGAATCTAGGGTTTTATGGTTAGGGATGAGGGAGAGAAGAGGAATCGAAGTAGGTAAAAGTCAGCTTAAGAGAAAAATGGTATAGAGCAAGAGAGAGAGAGAGAGAGAGAGAGAGCTATTTTGCTGTTTCAGATCCGATGGCCGATCATTAAATCGAAAACGATCAGCAAGCCATGCAGAGATTGGATGTGGAGGTTGATAATTGGGAGTGGAAGAAGCATTAAGAGTGTTGGTGGTATAATTAGAATTATTAAGGACTAAATATCTGCAATATTTCCGATATCTCCTTTTTTCGACGGACCGATACATCTAGGGGGTAAATATCTTATCTTTTACCGTTTCTGCGAAATTTCTCCGACATCGTCAAATATCTCCGATATATTAGATATTTGCGATATATCCTCGATAAAATGAAGAAATATCTGTAAAATTTGAGGTAAAAATAATAAAAAAACTAAGTAATTCTCTGAATGAAAATCTGTGTGAAGAGAGATCTCCTAAAGGCAAATTTGAGTGAGGAGAAATCCTCTCAATGTGAATCTAGGTGAGTAGAAAATCCCCTCAAGGTGAATCTAGATGAGGAAAAAAATCCCCTCAATGCGAATCTAGGTGAGGAGAAATACCCTCAAGGCGGTAACTCATTGTAGTAGCTTTACAGCTGATTGGTGGGCACAATGTGGGTATTCTGCACCAAACATGCAGAAAATTGCAATGCGTATTTTGACACAAACGGCTTCTTCTTCTGCGTGTGAGAGAAATTGGATTACATTTACTATTATTCATACCAAGCAAAGGAACCGTTTGGCATATCAGAAGTTGGAAAAGCTTGTATGCTGCTACTACAACATGAAGCTGCGGCTGCGAGATAAACAGGCAAAGAATAATGTGGTCAATGAAAACAACTATATAGATCTACTTCATGTTGCAAGCGAGCCGCTTGATAATGGCATTGATCCACTTCATGATTGGATTATGTTTGCACACCTCGATGATGAAGCTGGAAGACCTCTTCCACAAGTTGTAGAAACTGCAACTAATGCTGGAATCAATGTAGAGAGAGTCTTATCTGAAGAAGTTGTTAAAAAGCCAGAAGATAATTCAGATAGTGATGATGCGTGGGGTGGTACAACAACTCTAGATAGTTCTGATGATGGTGGAGAGGGTGGAAGCGGAACAGGTGGTGGAGGTGAAAGATATGAATATGGACAATCTTCTGTGGATGGAGGATTCCAATTTACCTGTGAAGGTAATTTTGATCATACCACCCAAGATGAAGACCACGGAGTGAGAACAGCTGGTCATGGTGCTCAAGAGAAGACCCCATATGGGAGGAGGACTAGAGGTGCAACTGATGATCAAAGTACCCCATCTGATGTTTCTTCAATTGCTTTAAGTTTTGACTCTATCAGTTTAGGCACAGAGCGTAATGGGATCTCAAATGAATCTCATGAAGGCAACAATCAATTTGGTTGTGATGCTTATGGATATAATCAATATGGAGAAGTATATGATCAGTCATCCAGTTGGGTTCATCCTTATTATCCCCTTATAGGGGAAACAGTCGGCAGCTCTAAAGAGATCTAAAACTATCATGTTCATCACTACAATTCGCACTATATAGGTCATATGTCTTGGTCTGATTATTGCATTTTCGTAGACCAGCGAGCAGCTTTTCAACCGCCTAGAGTCTCTTTTTGGATGTAGATGAAGTTGACATTCATATGTATTTATATGTAGTTCTAAATTTCTAATAAATTGACTTTTTTTTCAAAAACGACATTTTGTTACCCTGTATCCCCGATATTTCTGATATCTCCCTTTTTCAAAGTACCGATACATATGAAGATACCGATATTTAAACTTTGTACTTACCAATTGAATTTCGTGAGATTTTCCAAAATTTTCAGAAATCTCACCAATGTCGGGAAAATCTCACCAATATCGCAAAAATCCCAAAAATATCGGGAACAGCTGCCTTGATATCAGCATTTTTTTAAGCAAAATTTCAAGACTGGGTTTCGAACCTCTGCCAGTACCAAACAAATAGAAAGCCTTTGCCAATCCAACCAAATTGTCTCTCAGTATAAGCTTGGATTATATTTAAATTCTATCAAAGCAAAATTAAATTAGTTAAAACTTCTAACAATTAACAAAACCCAAGTTTCTTGGTCAAATCTTGACCAAAGAATAACAACCATATTAGCCAAACAATGATTTCGCAATGAAAATGTGTGATTAAACCTGCCTTTCATTCTAATTAGAATGGTTTTTTATTAAGATGTTTTGGTAAATTTATTTATTTATTTGAGTTCAAATAAATTCCATTGATAGAACGGCCAGAACGGCACATACAAACGGTCCATAAAGACACCCGGTACCATTCATTGTTACAAATCTTGCTCAATTATTCAAAGAGCTTGTCAAAACTAAACATAAAAACTAGGTTTACAAAAAATACTTTTGACTTGAGCCTCCCTTTGCAATGCACACAATTGTGGTGAGCCAGGAGGTTCAAATATTTAGTGCAAAAAACATAGCAAAGTTTAGTGTGCAAGCTAAAACCCAACTTACAAATTACTCAATCTCTTTCCCATTCCTCTTGCCCTTACCTGAAGGGCTAGAAGAACATGGTGAATAGGTGAGACTCAATGGAGAAGCAGTTTCCCTGTCTCTTTGGTGGATTTTTATTTTGAGCTCCAAGAGGACTCCCCCTTTTCTTCTTGTCTCTGTAGCTACAACTGGCACCATTATACCTCCTGGAGTTTCCTGAAGCCCCAAAGACTTTACAGTAAATTTGGTGGTGAATTCAAGCACCTTGAGCTTCTTTGGTTTAGTCATTTGTCCTCTGTTTTCATCAATCATAACTAGGGTTTGGACTTTATGAGGTGAAGGGGTAGGAGTGCGTCTACCTCTCTTGCTGCGCATATGTTCTTCAACAGGCACAATAACCAAACCATTGTCTTTTCTTTCTTCAGGCTCGCGAAGCACAATAGACCTTTTGGCCTTACGAACCCCTGTGTCTTTGAGATTCACAAAGGGTGATATAGTAACAGCAGTTGGAATAGAGGATTTAAAAGTAAATGGCATGCCATCAACCAGAAAATTCCTATTCAATTTTTGATACATGAGTTTGCACCACAGTCTTGTTTTTATTTTTTCCTGCAACAGTACACGAACATGTAGGATGGAAGACCAGCAAGCAATCCCCACAACGTCCAAAGAGGTTGTCAAAGTGGTAGTGAATCACCTCTTCAACCCCGTTATCAATTTTCACTTTTTTACCAAAAAAATTAGTTTCAAGATATCATGGCTAAGCCTAACCCTAATCTCCCCTTTGTTGTTAAAGAGCTTTTCATCCAGTTCAAGGGGATGGACAACCACAGTAGCAATATCCATGATAATTTCTTTTTTTCTCATAAGTAGTAGGGATATGAGTGATACGTACCCAATAGTATAGTAGGTTCAGAGGGATCTTTTCAATTGGTGTCACACCATCGATCATACTCCATCAACACCATTAGAGCTCGAGCATAATTCCAAGGCCCTCCTCTAATCACTTTGAGCAGGTTGCCACGGTAATCAAAAGAGAAGAGGAAAATGGAGTTTGTTCTTTCCTGGATTTTGAAGTTTTTTTTTTCCATCACCCAAATCCTATGAAAATGATGACGAAGGTCATTGATCTCCACAGGCTTGGGTGAGAGGGATCTTCCTAACAAGTAGGCTTGAGAATTTCGTCGAGTTTTCCCACGTGACAGCATCGTGATATCAATCACATCATCTCCTGCAAGTGCAAGAGACGCTTTGAAGCTTGCAGTAACTTCCTCAAGAGAAGCCATTTGAGAACAAAGATGAAGGAGATGAGGAGAAGGGCCGTGAGACGGCTGTGGGGTGGTGCGCAAGGCATTGTCAATGGCGGCTTTAGAAGCTTGGATCTCTAGGCCCCATTTGGATGACAGGAAATCATGGTATGGAATAGGAATTAATTTCATTTCCCATTTAAATGTTTCGTTTGATTGTAATTAGATATAGGAAAGGTAATAAAAATGAGATTTGACTGAAAATGTACTCCCTCATAAAGCCTGAATAGAATTACCCAGTTAGGGGTGGTATTCTATTTCCATTTCCCACTGTCAAAGGCAAAATTACATTAATTATCCCTCTAAAAAAAATTATATTCCCTCACCGATATTCCTTATAAGTTGATGTCATATATGTACTTTAATTAGTAAAAGGGCGTTATTGAAAATTTTAATTATATATTTCATTCTTATGACTTACCAAACACTACAATAGGAATGAAAAATTAATTACAGAATTTAATTTTCAGTAATGTTCCAAACACCGACATGGAAATAGCAAAATATATTTCATTCCATATTGGTCTGGAAAGGAAAATAAATCATTTTCCTATTTTGACATTCCTGCTAACCAAACAGGGCCTTAGGGTTTTATACATATCCATTCAGTATTGTAAATTTAAGTAGAGGTTTCAGTAAATAGACGTAATAAAAGGCAAATTATTTTCAACTCAAATTGTGTTCCAATCCATACTACATCAAAAGTTGAGATGTATTAAGTTAAATGTCAAGAATTTTTATTTTGTCAGCGCATATGTAATGAGTTTGATCAACATTTTATTGATATGAATACAAGAGATAATTGATCAAATAAGCATTTCTTAAAGCTTCATTTCAAATTTCTATAATTTTATATAGATTTATGTTGTTTCTTTCAAATATTTACCGATATCGAAATTTTCTCAATATTTCCATCAAAATTTCTGTTTTTGAATCATCGATATATCCTCAAAATCCGATATTTTAGTCCCTAAAATTATATATACCAGTTGAGATGTTAAATTAGAGGTTTGAATATAACTATTCTTTATAAAAATAATAATTTTTTTTGTTATTTTTTTATAAAAGATAGTGGCCACAGAAAACACGCCATGCGCAAGTTCTCGATTGTTCATTTCCACAAGCATCTGATGATGAGTCATTTTGGCCCCAACACGTGCAGCTTCTTCATTTTGGCCCTATTCTATTTTTTGCTTAACTAACAAAGCTAGCTACTTCCCCACATTTTTTTTTATGGGGTGGGGTGGGGGGTACAGAAGTTTAGAGCAAGTTCATTTATTGGGTTATCGGGTCACTAATTATTTACTGTTTTTTAGTGTTTATTTCCACCATCTAGGTTACTGGCACAGTTTTCAAACTGACTTGGGTCACCTGGTCAGTTTGCAAGTCACGAAAGTGACCCAGAAAGTGATTTTGGTGACCCAGGTCAGTTTGGAAACTATGCCTGTGACCCAGAGGATGAAAATAACACGAAAAAATAATGAACTGTAAGTGACCCGGTAACCCAATGAATAAACTTGCTCTTAGCTCCCGGAGACATGCAACTATGCTTCAGCAGAACCAAAACCAAATAACAAAATACAAAGATATGCTTCAAAAACTAAAAAAGTTAAGAGTACTTGAGGGTGATGGACCAGGAATCAAAACCACTTATGACTCATTTCCAGCCTTTTTAGCACTGTCAAACCAGACCTGTGGCCCACTCTTCCAAACCCCCCCCCATGTGCTTCATCTCTCACCTCCCAAAAACAACATTACTCCTCCAAAAAAGAAACAAACAAAAACCCTCCTCTCTCCCTGTGTTCATTGAATCATTGAGTTGGAGTTGATACCCTTTTCTCTCCTCTGCTCCTTTTTACCTAAAGCTTCCAGCTTTCTTCTATGTGATAACTGCCCCATTGACTACCAGCTTATTGATACATAGTGCATGCAAGACCAACTTCTTTCCAACTTTGTGCAATATTTTGTAGAAAACAACAAACCCAACACTGGTGTGTTTATCAAACATGGAGAAGAAGAAACCCCAACATGTTGGGTACTACTACAAGCTCTTGGCTTTTCTGGTTGCTGGGTTTTCTTCCCTGTTGCTCTGTGCCAACTCTCAACCAAGCGCAAGCAACGATGCTGCAGTAATGCTAGCCCTCAAGAAGAGCCTCAACCCGTCTAGTTCATTCGGATGGTCCGACCCGGACCCGTGCCAGTGGAGCTACGTAGGCTGCTCAGATGACAAAAGGGTGACCCGGATCCAGATTGGTCACCAAAACCTTCAAGGTACGCTCCCTACAAGCCTCCAAAACCTCACTCAGCTAGAGCGATTAGAGGTTCAGTGGAACAAGATTTCGGGGCCTCTTCCAAGCCTAAGTGGGTTGGGCTCGTTACAGGTGCTGTTACTTGGTAACAACTTGTTTACTTCAATTCCTAGTGATTTCTTTGCTGGCATGACTTCACTTCAGTCTGTTGAGATTGACAACAACCCATTTACGGCTTGGGAAATCCCCCAAACCCTCCAGAACGCATCGTCACTTCAAAATTTCTCAGCCAATTCTGCCAACATTACCGGAAAGATACCGGATTTTTTCAACGCCGATGCGTTTCCCGGGCTGGTTAACTTGCACTTGGCTTTCAATTACCTGGAGGGCCAATTGCCGGAGAGCTTTTCGGGGTCAGAAATGCAGTCTCTTTGGCTTAATGGGCAACAAAGTGTAGGTAAGCTTGTTGGCAGCATTGATGTTTTACGCAACATGACTACGCTGACTGAGGTTTGGTTGCATTCAAATGGGTTTTCGGGCCCGTTGCCCGACTTTTCGGGGTTGACAGATTTGAGGAGCTTAAGTTTAAGAGATAATTTGTTCACCGGACCTGTTCCGGTGTCATTGTTGAACCTCAAGTCATTAGAGTCTGTGAATTTGACAAACAACTTGCTCCAAGGACCAATGCCAGATTTTCCCAAGGGGGTTTCAGTAGATATGACTAAGGATTCAAATAACTTTTGCCTGCCAAGTCCTGGCCCATGCGATCCTCGAGTGGATACTTTGCTTTTGATTGTTAGTTCAATGTCTTATCCCCAAAAGTTTGCAGAGAATTGGAAGGGGAATGATCCCTGTGCAGATTGGATCGGAGTCACTTGTAGAAATGGCAACATTACAGTCATCAATTTTCAGAAAATGGGTCTCACCGGAACCATTTCTCCGGCTTTTGCCTCACTTAAGTCGCTCCAAAGACTGGTTCTTGCTGATAACAATTTGACAGGATCTATTCCAGAGGAGCTAGCCACTCTGCCTGCACTTACTCAATTAGATGTGTCAAACAATCTGCTCTATGGCAAAATCCCAGCTTTTACCAAGGCTAATGTGATTGTAAACACTGATGGCAACCCTGATATAGGGAAGGAAAAGAGTACCAATGGGCCGTCTCAGAATTCAACTAACCCTTCTACAAGTATTTCTGGAAATGGTAACAGTTCTGGACCTCATGGGAAGAAATCTTCAAATTTAGTAGGAGTAATTGTGTTCTCTGTTATCGGTGCTGTTTTTGTGATGTTCTTAATTGCACTGTTGGTTATCTGTTTATATAGAACAAAACAAAAGCGATTGACCAGAGTTCAGAGCCCAAATGCAATGGTGATCCATCCTCGCCATTCCGGATCTGATAATGAGAGCATGAAGATAACAGTTGCAGGCTCTAGTGTTAGCGTTGGTGCAATTAGTGAAGCTCACACTCTTCCTAGTAGTGAGCCAAGCGACATCCAAATGGTTGAAGCAGGAAACATGGTGATATCTATTCAAGTGCTACGGAGTGTGACCAACAATTTCAGTGAAGAAAATATATTGGGAAGAGGAGGCTTCGGGACAGTGTATAAAGGAGAGCTGCATGATGGAACGAAGATTGCTGTTAAGAGAATGGAGGCTGGGGTAATAGCCGGAAAGGGGCTTGCAGAATTTAAGTCTGAGATTGCAGTTTTGACCAAGGTTCGGCACAGGCATCTAGTTGCTCTTCTGGGGTATTGTTTGGATGGCAATGAAAGGCTTCTTGTATATGAGTATATGCCTCAAGGGACACTCAGTAGGTTCATCTTCAACTGGCCTGAAGAAGGACTGAAGCCGCTTGAATGGACAAAAAGGTTGACCATTGCGTTAGATGTAGCAAGGGGAGTTGAGTATCTTCATGGTTTAGCCCATCAGAGTTTTATACATAGAGACCTAAAGCCTTCAAACATTCTCCTTGGAGATGATATGAGGGCTAAGGTTGCAGATTTTGGTCTTGTGCGGCTTGCTCCAGAGGGTAAAGGTTCAATTGAAACAAGAATTGCAGGGACTTTTGGATACTTGGCACCAGAATATGCAGGTAATTCTTGTTCTTGTTTATTTATCACTTCATTTGTTCTAAGATGTTTCAAATAACTGTATTTACTTCAAAGTAAGTGATAGGAAGGTATTAAAAAAAAAAAAAGTAAATAAGAAAGCTATGGGAGTGGTATACCAGCTATTGAAGAAAATAAAGTTGAGACATTATCGCTACGTTTTTCAATGGCAATGCTTGCATAATAGGCAAAAACTACAAAGAAATTTTAGTTCTTTGACTCCATTTTCTGAATTGCTTACCAAAAGAAATGCCATACCACATATATCTAATCTTTTCTGTTTTTTCCTCTCTTTTTTACAATTTTTGTTTTTTTTTTTGGCTTAAACATGAATTCAACTTAGGATCTCACTATTGATCCCTTTTCTGCCACTAGCTATAGCTCATCCACTTAAACATTATGTGAATGAGGATAGTACTTTATCTAGGCCACAGAAACTTATTTTCCACAGAGAAAAAGAACAGATGCAAAACTGAATCTTTCAAGTTGTTTGGCTTGGATATGTTTTGTTAACTGATTCATAAGAAACTGGTGAAATTGCCAGTCAATTTTCTGCAATGTTATGACTCTGGAGCAATCAATTGCAATCTGGTAGGGTTTATGGTGGATGGGGTTACTGGCATTGTTAAGAAAGCAGATTGGGAAAACTTGAAGTCATCACTTTTCCTTTTGAATTTGTGTGTTAGTTACAGAGACAAGAGGCCCATTATATGAATGATGATGGGCATAATCTAGAGTTCACCAAATTGCATGTTTCAATAATAATCTAAAGTGCTGAATTCAGTTCTCTGCCAGCTATGATTATGGCCTTTTGGGACATCAGTGCTAGGTTTTCTGAGCTATTTGCTGTTTGTCCTTACTTTTTAATATGATACAATGGTAGAATATTGTGCTTATATTGGATTGTTCTCATTGAAACTGTCCCATATATCAGTTGTTGCCAGCTGGTTTCAGCCTTTTGGAACTTAAATACTAGATTCTCTAAACCCACTTATGCAAATTGACGACAAAGCTATTTATACCTTTTTCCTTGCTGTCCTGCTGTTTTTGTTCCCTCTGCCTCTCATAACTTTACCCATCTGTACAGCAGAATATGTCTGCTTACATTTATAAATTCATATAATAATTTCAGAAAATAGATTCAACTTCCATTTGGTCTTGTTAAACGATATTGATATTGATCATAAAACATTTCTTTCACAGTTACTGGTCGTGTGACAACTAAAGTAGATGTATTCAGCTTCGGGGTGATTTTGATGGAGCTAATCACAGGGAGAAAAGCACTTGACGAGAGCCAGCCTGAGGAGAGCATGCACCTTGTCACATGGTTTCGAAGGATTTTTATTAATAAGGACTCGTTCCGCAAGGCCATTGATCCAACAATTGATCTTGACGAGGGAACACTTGCCAGTGTGAGCACTGTTGCAGAGCTAGCAGGTCACTGCTCCGCAAGAGAGCCCTATCAAAGGCCTGACATGAGCCATGCTGTTAATGTTCTATCTTCTCTGGTGGAGCTTTGGAAACCAAGTGATCAAAGCTCTGAAGACATATATGGTATCGATCTTGAAATGTCATTGCCACAAGCACTTAAGAAATGGCAGGCTTATGAAGGTAGGAGCAATATGGAATCCTCTTCGTCATCGCTTCTTCCAAGCTTGGACAATACCCAGACTAGCATCCCCACTCGCCCCTATGGCTTTGCCGAGTCTTTCACATCTGCAGATGGGAGGTAGATAAGAAGTAGCTGTAAATGATTGTAATGGTGATTTGGTATGTTCATTCTGGTTGCTTTTACTGTTTCTGTGTACAATTTGTTCAAACTGCCGTGTTTTAGCCTTAATAGTCCCTTGATGTTTTCGGATATTTATCACTTGTTTTAGAGGTTTGTATCAAATAGGAATAAGTTCTCAATTCTCTCGAAGCAAAATGTCCTTTCCTTTTGACATCTTCGTTGGTATTTCTTACGAGAGTCCAGCAAGTTAAACTTGACTGGTGTTTTGTGGATTTCCTGTACTTAAAAGTTTGGTTGTGGCTTACCGCTTGAATCCTTGAGAAGCAAGGAAGGGTTGAAAGTCCTTAAATATTTGCAGTGTAGAGCTAAAAAGTTAGATGCCCATGTCGAAAAAAAAATTTAGAGTGACTTCAAACTTTTTCTCAAAGAGCGTGTCATGGCACTCATCCCATAAAAAAGAAAAAAAAAGAAGAAGAAAAAAAGAGCTACATGGCAAAGGCTCATTTCTTTATTCACTCTTAAGAATGTCGTTTGTTGCACAAGGAAATAAGGGTATTCCCGATAGTTAGATGTAACAAAAAGTTATTGTGAAATAAAATTCTATTTATTTGATTTAAACTATTAAAAAAATATGAAATATACACAGATGTACTAGACCACAAAGGACCTAGCACGTAAAATTTGAGATTTTTTTGAGGTGAATTAGTATTTTAATAAAAATTAACAAAAACGAAAACAGAAATTAAAAAAAAAAAAAAACAGAAATCTGATTTGATTTTTTGATGTGAAGCGCTCATACATTAATATCATTCTAGTTCATGGGCAAAGAATACTACAAAGAAGACTATTTTTATTAAGACATTGGTAGCAGAGTAGTCTGTGCTAACAAAATCTCCTCACCTCGTAGACAATCTATTCTACCTGACTCCAAACACCAAGCACATCATTGTTGTACGTTGAAACCACATACTTCTAAATGAACTTCAACTAGCATAGACAAGACAACCCGATCGAGCTGAACGTGATTTATCACCTAACTAAACAACTAGAAAAAGAAACAAACATAATAAACAATAGCCCACAAAGGCCAATGGGAAAGATAGAGCCCCAAGCCCAACATGTCTGGCTTAATCCAATCCCAGCCTCCATTTCCCTGTGCCGCATGCACCGCTGTCGTCACAACTCCACCGCCGCCATGACTACACAAGAAGATGCCACTTCGACGGCACCGCCCAGAAACAGCGATAGAACATGTGCAACAATTCCAAAAACCAAACGAATATGCCTAATCATCGGACCGCCAACTATTTCCATGATACCGTTATCGCTGCCGCTGCCGCCGCCACCTGGAAAAACTGGAAACCAACCCCAGCCACGCCGCCAGTCTTCGTCCCTTGCACCGACGCCACAAAAGCCTTGCCTCCTAGAAGTTTCGAACCAGAACCCAATCTAGGCCATTCACTGTTGCCTCCAAGCCGACAGGAGCAAAATAACAATTCCTATTCGGCAGCAAACAGCGGTAGCTAGGCAAGCACCATCGCCACCGTCGCTCACCATCGGACGGGATCATTGATATCATTTCTTCGCTCTCTGATTCTCTAGATGAGCTCTCGCAGCTAGGTTAACTATTCCACAAATCTGATTTGATTTTGAGGAAGAGCAACTCAAAAAATTAGTTAGGAATGCTTCCACCACTAAACAATCAATCCATAGACAATACTAAACCTAAATTCAGATATTTAGGTGACTATTCTCATGGTAAGTCTAGGGTGTAAAGAAACACACCATATTACATTCTCTTACTTGGCTTGTTAAGTGAAGGATGTCATCATGCAAAGCATTATTCCTAACTTAATCAGGATGTTATCTGAAGCCTAACAAATTGAGATCATTAAGTTCGAATAATGTTTCACACATAACGAAAAGCCCAGCACATGATGTTAGTCACTAGGTATGGTGACCCGAATGGGTATACCATAGCGCCGTAATATTAAGCCAATAGGAGCTCAATACGTCGTAGACGAATCGTAGACCTACCAACTTAATACTACAAGGCCTTTTTGAAATACGAGTTTTAGAAAATAAGAAACAAATCTAACTTTTAAGAAAGGACTTTCAATCAACAACTCAATATTCAAATTAACAAGTCTGGAAATACTTCAAAATAAGGTAGGCAAGTGCATTGTGACGCCTTAGGGCTTACATCATAACCGAAATAAAAGGAGTTCAACAGCAACAATAAAACATAGAGTGAGGCGCGCTCCCAGGTAGGCGGACCTCACAAAATTCAACTGAGTTCAACTTTGAAAGGAGGGAAAGTGAGTAAATTGATAGAGTACCCAAAGAGAAGGACTTCAAGCAACAGAGACAACAACACACGGACTCGGCCAACGACCCACTTCTAATCTAGATCGTCCGGAGTGACCTCGTTGTAACCTAAAATGTAGGGGTGAGCATTTCGTCCTCGCTAGCCCAATAGGGGCCGACCCAACCTTAGTTAGGTTTGAAAACTAATAAGGAAAACATAGCTACTAGTATATAAACTGTGTGCATTTGTAAAGTAGAGTAAAACAAATGCAAACAAAAACAATCGTCGTTGTCTTTTTCAGGAAATCATTTGCAGCATGCTTTACACAATTGGAGCTCCGAGATACTTACCTGCCGGCTAATCTAAAACAAGCGATGATCGACCAGTTCGTCATCCTTCGAGACCTGGCAAACTACTCTGTAGTCCTTGTGACTACAAGTAGCGAAAGTGTCTATTTCTCTGCCCTGAGTGTTGTATAATTGGTTCACCGTCGGTACTTACCTTTCCTCAACGCACATAGGAGCACAGCCCCCTCCGAAGGTTCACGGTTATCGACACCGTGAGATGACTAGGAATCAACGCGTCTAGGTCTCATTCATTTTCAGGTCACAAGTACAAACATACAGTGGGGTACAGTATCTCAACACGCAAGTCTAGCCTCGATTTTCGCAGTTAACAATTATCAGTTATGAAAACACAGATATCACGAGGCATCGACTAATGAACAACCAAAAATGTACTCACAGGCAACATACCATTATACTAAAGCATTCCACATATATAGAAAAACCTCTAACAAGGAAGAGACAGCTCACCCTACCTGGAAATGCCGACGTATTCCACACTCTGGTGTTTTTCGTCTAAGCTTCCTTCATGATCGTGTTTCCTGAACCATTACTTAGTTTGTCAGTAATTATCCGGGTAAACATCGTGACTAACTTTAAGTAAACGCGCATAATAAATCCTTTTTATTTTAATGAGGCTATTTATTATTCCTTTCAACTTTTACCAATTTAGGAAACTAACTTCTTTTTTAAAAAGGAAAACATCATTATCGCTCCATTAGACTATCGCCAATCCGAGCGATCAAAGTCGAGCCGATCCTCACGTTTTATGAGGTCAGTCAACCTTTGTAAACCCTCAGAGTTGACTTTTGATATTTGACTTTGACTCTTGACATTTGACCAAGTACCCATTTATTTACCATTATTTATTATTTATTTTAAAAATAAATAAGTAAATAATTATAAATAAAGTTTTATTTCTACTCTTACCCTTTTACTCCTCCTTTTTCACCTTTTTACTTTTACAGTGACTTTCACCTTTTTACTTTCACTTTTACCTTTTACCTCATTTCACTGATTTTACCTTTACTTTAACCCTTTTCACTTTTTACTACTTTACCATGGTAAAACCCCTTTTATTCAACTTTTACTCATTTCTTTATTTTTTTTCTTCCAAAAAAATAAAGACTTTTCTTTTATTCTTTCCTTTCTTTTTCTTTTGGTCAAAATTACACAACAAAAACCACCAAAATCTTCAACACAATTTCCCAACACTTTGAAAACTAGACTAATAAATCATACTAATTAAATCCTCCTCAAAGATCCCATTTTTCACAATTTTCCACCAACAAAATAACTCAATAAAATTCAAAATCAACAAAACAAACTCCAAAAATTCAAGGGTTTGTCCAAAACTCAATCCTTACCCTTTCTTCTCCAAAAACTCACGGCCTCTCCTCCTCCTCAGCCTTCTTCACCTACAAATCCGTCCAAAATCAACACCACAACCAAAAACTCGAAATAAGGTTTCATGGGATAGATCTAGGGGTCATCGCTTAAATATGCTAACCCTTAGGGCAACTCCAACCATGGGATTCATTTGGGGGTGCTATTCTCATTTTAGCACCCCCTTGTTGCACTATTCATATAGGACTCAATTCTCATCTCCAACCATGGGGGGTGCTATTTTCACTATTCTTGACTAAAATATAATATGAGTATAATTTTGATGAATATTATATTAAAAATATGTTAATTTAATTAAATAAGGTAAAAAAAATAATTTAACATTTTATCATAATATTTAAAAATTATGATAATTTATTTAATGAATTTAAAAAAAGAAGATGGGTTAATGAATGGAAAATTGTGAAGGAGATGGAGGATATTTGGTGTGAGGAAATAGAAAATAATGGGGTATTTATAGAATTTCCTACAATTCACTGTTCCAACGGGTAGATTTTTTTCCCTTAATTTTCTGGTAATTCTTTTATTTTTTTTGAAACAGAAAGGATATAATAACCCTTCAATTAATAAGAGCCGTAGATGAGTTTTTTTCCCTCAAATCTGAGCCATCAGATCGAAAATAGATCCGTTCAGTAAAAAAAAAAAAAAATTAATGCAACATCGGACCGTCCATTTTCAAAATGGAGCGATCTCAGCCGTGCATTTAGTGACCGTTGCTTGTCCCAACGGTCGGCAGCAGACAAACTGAGCCCCGCGGGGCCCACTGGAGCAGACCACCAGCAGCTGCCTTTTCTCTCTCCAGCGCAAGTAGGCGCGTCTTCCTCCTCCCCTGTTCTCCCTGCTGCGCGTGCTGCCCACAAAACTCATCCAGCGCGTCACTCCACATATTGGGCTGGGTAATCAGAAACTGTGGTCCCGGGCCACTGTGCTGAGTCCTGGATCTGGAATTGTCTCAAATATGAGACTACAAATGAGACTTGGACTCAAATTTATAGGACCGGATCCACCAAAAACACATGGTTGGAGAAGATAAGTCTTATAATTGGCAAAATTTTGGTTTGGCACCCCATGGTTGGAGTTGCCCTTACCCGCCCGAAAGGCCCGAGCCACTAGGGCCGGCCTTCCGAATGGGGTCAAATAGGGCCGAAATGGGCCTAAAAGGACCTTAATTTGTTTAACAAAAAGAAATATATTATTTTTATTTTTTATCTCAAAATGTGGCTCAATGGCTATATAGGTAATACAAGACTCATTGTTTTTTGTTGATCATATTTAATATAAATATATATATTGGAATTAACTTACAAGTTATAACATTTATAAATATTAGTTAAGATGGTTATATTTAATTAACTATCTCTCTAAATCTCCCAAAATTAATTGTTGTTTAACAAAGGAAACAAAAATTAAAGAAAATAAAGCTTAGGAAATCAATTATAAAAATGAGATAAGTTGTATGTTATAGACTAAAGAGAAACATATTTAAAAATATAAAAAATAGAAAATTATTAGGGCTTAAAGGGCCGGGCCGGGCTTGGCTCTAACGGGCTCAAACTGGCCGGGCCGTAGGGTAGGGTCGGGCTTAATTTGCATGACCCTTACCCTACCCTATTTGAGAAAGGGTAGGGCCGGATAGGGCTTCGGCCCTACGGGCCGAAGGGCTAAATGATGAGGCCTAGATAGATCCTTACCACAAATCCTTGCCAAACCCGTAGCCTAGCCTCATGGTTTAAGGGAAAATCGGGTTCATGCACCAAAATCACAAATGGAAATCACAAACTCGAATTTGATAAGAAATAAGTATAGATCGGATGAATAGAGGTTAGATTAGGAGGGAGATTACCTTGATTTGAACTTAGGATGAAGGAATCACAAAACCCCCAAATTGATTTCGGGTTCTAGGGTTTTTGGATGATTGAATGGCTAAATCTCACGATTTTGGTTTGAGAAATGGATAGAGGGAATAATGAGGAGAAAATCTGAAAATTTTGGTGTTGAATGGAGTACTGGCGGCGGCCGGCGACGCAAAGAGAGAGAGAGAATCGGATGAGAGAGAGGGAGAGCTGAAGAGAGAGAGAGAGTGAAGTGAGGACAATGAGGTTTGGAGGCTAGGGTTTGGGGATATGAGGCCTTAAATACTTCCTCCTTTTATTAGTGTGAAAAGTCTAACTTGCCTTTCCTTTTGGGCCAAGTGGGCTTGGCTGCTCACATTTTCTTTTTCTTTTAATTTCTCTTAAGCCCACTTCAAAAATACCACTTCAAACATCCTTATTTCTCTGACACTTCACTGAATCTTTTCGCGAAAATTTTCCGAGCTTTTCTTAAGCCTCGGTACTTCAAGAAAAGTTTCCTAGACTCAAATTGGATTTTCTCTAAATTCTTAACCCTTTAAAATGGCCTCATAGTCTTTCCTAAGCGCGAATACTTTTGTACCTTACGAATACGTAGTCCCATATGTTGTACGACAAAATAAAATAAACAAGAAAAAGTATGGGTGTCTATACTAGGTCATCTAAAAGTTGGTTGACACAAGTAAGTCTCACATTATCTGGTTGCCTTTCTAAAATATGCAATGATTAGGTGGTCATCTACTTATTTAAGATGTTAAACCCAATACATGCCCTTATGCATGCACTCATAGAAATCATATAAAAGAAAAAGTAAACCAAACTTTCATAAAAAAAAATGAAATTTATGGAATGTTTACTTACCTGTAATGAGAATGAAAATGAAGGAAATGATTTCGGTGCATGAGATTTCCTGCGTTTACTAATATATATAGGTCTGAGAATGATTCCAATATATGAATTCCTGCGTTTACTAACATATATAGGTATTAGAATGGGTGTGAGTCCCACTTCATTATCAGGAATCAATTTCTAAATATGGGGGAGTTTGATAACTAAGGGGGACATGAGTATAGGAATCATTCCCATACCAATTCTTTTCTTATCTCATTCTAGTTGTCTCCAATTCATGACTTAATTCACTCCAGTTGTCTTCGATTGATGACTTTTTTTCATTCCAAGTAAGTAAATGTGTCAAGAAAAAGTAATAATAACTATAGAATTTAGTTACACATCATCATGATTGAAAAGCAAGAAGTCTTCCTGAATTTGGGAAAACAAGAAAACATAAAAGAATTGGAATCGAACTGACGATTAAGGCTTCCTTCTCATGACACTTCAAGATTTCGCATTTGGGATTGCTAGTTGTGTGGCAATCCTTATGTTCTGAAAATTTCTCCAAAATTGCGCATTTTTCTCAATCTTATCTCTTTTTCTCTTCTTTGCACCGCGAAACCTATAAAACATAAAATCAAGCCCAAAAACCTGTCCAGACCGATAGATTTGGTGTGGGTTTTTTTTTTTTTTTAATCAAAACGGCTTGATCGGGGTTCAAACAGGCTCAGACCAATTCGATCTCGGTTCTGGATTTAAAAAAAAAATAAAAATCTCGTTGGACCCGGACTTATAGCCCATAGTAGCAATTCTCTTATCTGTGCCCATACCCAAACCCAAATATGAGAAACTCAGTAATTCCAAACCTCTTCCCTTTCGTATTCTTCCCTTCTTCTTCTTCCTTTTCCGATTTTCGCTTCCATTTCATCTCTAACATCATGAATTTCAACTTCAAATGGTCCATATAAACAAACCGCAAGCAAATCTACAAAATTAGGTACCACAAATCAAAGTCAACGAATTTAGATAGATATACAAAATTACGTACCACAAATCTTCAATAATAAGATGATCTCTAATCCATAAGGTGAAGTTTCTAAATTTAAAGAAGATAAAATGGTCCGTACGATACCTGACCTTTTGCTCCTTATAAATTTCAGTACCTAGAGCAGGTAGCTCTATTAAGGAAGCTTCCATCTGACCATTTTTAAGGGTATTTTCGTCCTTTCATATTTAATTTTTTTTTTCTCTTAGCATCTCTCTCTGTTTGTTTTGTATGTCTGTGGTTGTGTGAAGATGTGTCACGACCCGAATTTTGAATAAATAAATTCAAATCCGAAACGCGAAAACTTAACAAGCACAAAAAAACACTTAGAAGATTTTTCATTTAAACTAAGCAACACATAAACCAAGCTCACCAATGTCAATACCAACTCGTTCTTTAGAGTCACATATTTACATTACAAAGAATTTACAAATTAAACTGAACAACAATTTAATAAGTAAACACATCCACCACTCTCAGTACACAGCAGAAGATTAAAACTAAGAGTACTCTTCGACGTCCATGCTACCGAACGTACACCTTAGCTTCGACGACGATCACTCAATATTCTAACCTGCACAATAACCCCTACACCATGGAATAGTGCACCGGGTTGAAACAACAAACCCGGTAAGCTTTTGCAAGCTTGTATGAGTAAACCTAGAAAACCAATAAAACACCTTTCCGACCCAATGACAACAAATCAACACAATGATTAATTCTAACATCAAATCCTTTTCTTATTAAGGAAAAACACATGTCACCACCGCGACAAATCAAATCATTTGAAATCTCAACAACAAACCAAGAAATCACTTTTCTTTCCTCTCGAATGAAGCATTTATCACCACAACGACATGATAAAACATTACTCAACCCACTAGAGTCTCAACCGCAACTGCACTTACAAATCAATCCAAATAAATACCAGTAATCGCTGCATAGAAATTTAGTTCATGAGATCACCCTAAAAGCACACAATTCAAAATAGAAATCATAGTAACCCATGCATATAGTTTAGTTCAGGAGACTACATTAAAATCAATAAATAGAAATGATAATAATCCCTGCATATAGCTTAGTTCAGAAGATTACGTAAAAATCAACAATAGAAGTGGAAAAAGAAAGATAAATAAAGAAATCAAACAATAGAAATGAAAATGAAAGATAAATAAGGAAATCAGACAATGGAGATGAAAAAGGAAATTAATTAAAGAAATCAACAACTCACGCTAATAAATCCTTCCAAAATTCAACACCTTTTTCCAAAAGGACAATTACAAGTTACCCCGTGACAAAATCATAGGAAATGTTAACCTAATAAATCAATATGAAAATCTGGTTCAAACTTGGACACGTTGGCAGACAGACTAGAGTTCTAACTGAATCGTAGCCCGTCGATCACCCGGCCAAGGTTATGACATCTGATATCCTTGTCTCAGTCGTAGCCCGTCACCAGACCAGGGTTATGGCATCCGATATACTTGCCTCTGTCACTACTGTGACACTAGACCAAAACATTTAGAAGTCACACATGACTCCAAATGTTACCCAAAACTCAAATACTCTTTCACATAATAACATCAACAATTACATGACATATTGTATTCCTGCAAAGAGTAAATGCTCGAAATAATAATCCACATAATATCACAATTATTACTTCACCCAATGCCACACCATCCAGATATATAATTCACATAAATACACACACACACACGCAGTTATCCACTCAGGAATACTACTAATACTAACTATAGTTCACAGTCGCAAAATTCGAGAAAATCATTTTATACTTAAAATCTCATTTTACTTACCCATGAATCGTAGTCGATCAAGTTCATATAATTTAAAACAAATATTCATTTCCGAAAACGATTTCACAATTTATCAATTACTTCCAAATAAATAAAGTAGCTCCGTTCGTAAATGAACCACGTGAGATTTACTCACCTCAGAATCCTGCTGCATCTTCTATACAGAACCGAGATAACACAATCACAAAATATCCGTCCAAGACAACTTCATCAGGTACCTAATCACATACGGTCCCAACTCAGTACACGAAACACAAAGCGATTAAAGTTCGAACCCCCGTTTGAACTAAAACCTTGAAAGTAACGCCAATTGAGGCGGAACTTCATCCCAAACCACCCAAAGTCTCCAGAATACTTCTACGCTCTATATATCAAAACTACAAGTCGATCGGACGGCCGGATCCTCACGGATTGAAAACTGAGACAATTGAAAACGGAAAAAACCCTAACAAATTCATACGATCTCCAAAAATTATGTATTGTATATCGAAATACTCGTATGGACGAGTAGATCGTATACAGAAATAGAAACTGTCCCTGACATAGCCGGAACCGCCGCCAAGCACCACCATAGTCGACGGCGCCGCCGTCGGCCAACTTCAAAATTAGGCCACAATACCTATGCCAAAATCTTCCTCACAACATGTACAACAACTTTCACAACTACACTGAAGTCAAATTGTAAGCCAATTGGCCGAAATTTACCTTGGAAGGAAGATGGCTGATTGAAACACTAGAATTTCAATTCCAAAATTCTATCTCCACGCTTTGAATCGTTGCAAGCCACTTTAGAGAAAAACATCTACGTCCTCTGGGCTCCAAAGCCCTCAAGAATCGTCGCCTATGGTGGCTGGAGTTGAGAGTTCCGTCAAACCCCCGATGAAGCGCTGTCATTGAGCTTCCCAACCTTGTTGCACCCTCCACAGCTCAATTCGTGCTACAATCTTACCACAGACTTGTTGAGGGAGGAGAGACGAAGAGAATGCGACTGGTGGCGTGGCTAACGGTGGCTGGACGGCGAATAAATCGCCTGACGAAGGGAGGGGACCGATTTCGGATTAGGGAGAGAGAAAGAGGGACGGGTTTCCAATTTTGGAAATCTGTCCTTCTTTGCAATTTTGCAAAATTCCGTCCTTTATACAAAAATAGAAACTTTTTCTGAAAGCCATAACTTCTTCATACGAACTCTGATTTTTGCGTTCCTCATATGCACGAACTCGTATCGATGCGTTATACACCTTTTGTGAAGAAAGTTTTGGGAGAAACTCAACGAATAAAAAAGTCAACCCTTTGACCCCCCGAAAATAAAACGTTTCGAGTAATTATTCGTCCGAAGTAGTTCCACCACATCCTCGAACTACGTACTCATACCAACAACCACTGAATTAATTCCGAAAAATCCTCAAAAAATAATAATGAATATCCGGGGTATTACAAGATGCTTATTGTGACAACCCGTATTTTAATCATATTTTAGCAATGTGAGTAACCATTTATTAACTAATTCTATTACCAGCAACATATTTTGTTTTGTATCAACTTCACCATATGGGTTAATATATATATATATATATATATATAATGTAAATATCTATATAAATATGTGTTGTAAGTTCTTAAAGTGGATACGTGAACTTTATTAGATAGTTATTATGGGTAACAAGAGAGAGAGTTAATGAGGTCTAGAAGGATCGGCTTAGACCGACATAACCAAGATATAAAAGAAAAGGAGAAGTCTAGAAAGGGGGAGAATTCAGAGCAAGTCCACCCATTGAGCTTGACCAGTCAAGACTATTCATTGTTTTTTTGCCTTGTATTTCCACTATTGAGGTTGCCTTGTATTTCCACTATTGAGGTTGGCGCAGAGAATGACTTTCTTTGATTTGTGTTGGCATTTTCCTCACTTCCATTCTCAACTCTCCTCTTCTTCGTCCCTGGCTCCGGCCTCTGTCTTGGAGCACTGTGAGACCCCAACTTGGCCTTGAAAGACTGAGTGCTCGCCATTTAATTCGAGTATCAACCTCAACAATCTTGGGGATTTCATCAATGGTGTTGAAACTGTTATTGTTCTCCAAACAACCAGAGAGCCTCCTGCTGTGGTTGCTCAATCAATTTGGGTTTGTTTCCCGATTCAATTAGGTGGAGGATAGATGAATCAGGTGACCCCAATCTCGTTTCTTAATTACATGACAAGGAGGTTTGGTTTGAAGGACCATCTCTGTTAGGAATTTCTCAAGAGATGTGAGCTCATTCTTGTCAATCTCATCTCAGATTCTCAGATTAATCAAAGCCTCAACAGAGGAACTAAGGAAGAAGAACTGAGGGAAAAAAAATAAAGGAGTCGACTCATAGACGTCTTTATCTCTTCATCTTCTAATTGTACGGATTTCTGTTATCTTACTGTTGTACTATTTGTATAACTTCAGTTGAACTACTACATTTGCTTTGATAACCAACCTCTTCTTTATTGTATTTCTTTAAAGGGAAAATGATCCATATTGTACCTGCTCCTTATAAATTTCGGTACCTCACGTTTTGAAAATATCAATACGGTACCTAAGGTTCTCAACCCGACCGAAAATAGGTACCTAGAGCCGTTAGCTCCGTTAAGGAGGCTGCCAGCTGACATATTTTGATCATAAAATGACCAATTTACCCTTTATTTTGATAAAAAAATTCATGAAAAACAATTTTTTTGGAACTGGTAATCAATAAGATAAATCAAACGGCTAAATACTGATTACCACCCTGTAGTTTAAGTCCAAAATTAGTTCGGTCCCTAAACTTCTAATTTCATCAAAAACATATCTGCACTCTTAATTTTGATCTAATAGGTCTAATCTGTTAGTTTTCTGTTAAGTGAGTCCGTTAACTTGCTCATATGAGGCTTATGTTTTATGATGTCGTGTTGAGGTGGCACACATAGTCAACTTAGGAGTGGGTCCCACTTTTAGAAATCTATCAATTAAAAGGGTTTTTGTCTATTTACTCCATTTCTAGAATTTTTTTTCCCACTTACCCCATTAAGGGCATGTTTACTAGCTTGGAATGGGAGGGAATGATTACGGGGTAAAAACATTCATTTGTTTACTAACACATAAAGGAATCAGAATGGATGTAGGTCCCACCTCCTTATCAGGAATCGACTCCTGAATACTCAGGAATTTGATTACAAAGGGGGGAGATGGGTTTAGAAATCAATCATCCGGAATCAATACCGATTCCTTTCTTCTCCCATTCCATTTGTCTCCGATTCATGATTATTTTCCATTCGATTTAAGTAAACGTGCCATAAGTTTTTTTAATTATCCCTTACCCAAAACACTCTAAGGAAGTCTTCCCTAATACTCCATTAAGGTTTTTTTTTTTTTTTTTTTTAAAGTACTATTTTACACTCACTCCTTTGTTACTTAGAGATAGAGAGAGAAACCATAGGAGACTTCGCCAGATCCTGTCACCGGCTGCCGCCCATCTGATTTTTCTGAAAACCTCTATTGCCCCCAATAGAGGGGCAAATAAAGGTCTATTTCCCCCTAATAGACGTCTATTAGGCAATATAAAAAAAAAAAAAATGAGTTATCAATTTTCGGTTCTCCTCCTACACCTACAGTAAAGAGAAAGAGAAGCGTCTTTACCAACGGCGCGCCTCCTTCTCTCTCTCTCTCTCTCTCTCAAATATACGTTTTCGGTTTCATCCTTAGTTCTAGTGTAGCAGCTAAGCCCAGAAACAAGTTCCAACTCAAATTAGGCGCCCACCGGAAATCGCAATGACGGCGACGCCGTTGCCACCGCCTCTGTCACGTGGAGCGACGAGGAAAGCGAAGAAGAAACAAATTCAACAGCAACACGCAGAGCTGGAGCGTTTGGATTCTCTCCCATGGAACCCCTCCTCTGTCCCTCTCCCTAATGACAATGACGATGCTGACCCTTTCTCCCATGTCAATGGCCTCGAAGGAGGTTCCTAACTCTATTCCATTCTCTTATTTCTTCTACTTTGAAATTAATATGATGAAAATTTTCAGTGCATGCTCTGCTCTTAGGGTTTGTAGTTTGCTGTAAGAGTTGATTTTAGTTTCAATCACTGCAGGTTTTCTTATGCTTGAAGAGATTGATGAGGCTGATTATGGCTTAGAAATTCCTGCACTAGAAGTAGAAAATAGAAATCGAAACGATAAGTCTAAGCCAACTAAAAAGTCCAAGAAACGAAAGCATGACCAACTTGATGCAAGTGATACCTTGGTTGAGGAGGTTATTGCTGAAGAGAGATTGGACAAGGATGAGAAACACATGACTAAGAAGGAGAAAACGAAGAAGAAGAAGAAGCTGGAGGAACCTCAGAAAATTGAGGACAGTGATGATAATGGTGGCAGTGAAGTTGAAGAGAAAGACAATGATGGGGATGTCGGTTCAAAGAAGAAAACAAAGAAGAAGAAGAAGAAGGCGGCCGAGGAAAGCCAGAAAAATGAGGAATCCACAGTTGGTAGTTTTTTATTTTCAGTTTTGGTCCCTGATTTGTCTAATTTCTTAATTTTGTTTCTGCACTGGTGTAGTCAAGTAGGTTACACTGTTACTACCGGTGATGCTTATGATATGCATATTTCTCTTAGCTCTCTGGACTTGTGTTAGAGTGAACTCATTCGAATACTATGTCTAGGATCATATATAAAAAAATTAATGTCACTTTCTTCATGGATGCATATTATTATAGATGAGAAGGATGAAGTAGAAGAGCAAGTTGATGAGGATGAATACTATGCATGGAATGAGTTGAGACTTCATCCACTGATTATGAGATCGATATACAGGCTTGGGTTCAAAGAACCAACGGCCATCCAGAAAGCTTGTATTCCTGCTGCTGCTCATCAAGGGAAGGTTGGTTAAGGTTATTGTATAAAGTATTGGACAGGTGACAAATATTCTGTTTGATTGTTAATTAATTCATTTACATGACAGGATGTTGTTGGTGCTGCGGAAACAGGATCTGGCAAAACGTTAGCTTTTGGTCTGCCGATTTTGCAACGCCTGTTGGACGAAAGAGAAAAGGCTGCGAAGATGTTTGAAGAAAAGGGAGAGGAAGCAGGAAAAGTCACTTCAAAAGGCTTTTTACGGGCCCTTGTTATTACTCCTACAAGAGAACTTTCACTTCAGGTAATGTAATAGCATTCTGAGTTGCTTCTATTCAGGCAGTTCTCAGTTGCATATGTTCGTCACATGTGTACATTTATTATATGAGCTTGAACACAATATAATTACAGCTGTGCATAGTTAGGGCAGTATTATCAGGTCCCAACGAGTTTCTAAAGATCTCAAGAAATTTCTCATCTATACTATCGCATTTATCATGAATCAACAGTTTACTGATTTCTTGCCATGTATCTCAACATAAATGGCAGAACTTCTTTTTGAATAAGGAGGGCATGTGGATTCTAGACTTCTTTTGTAACACTTGTCTGATTCCAGATCTTGTCGGGATTTCAATTTTTCCTTTTTCAGGTCTCTGATCATCTTAAGGCAGTTGCTAAGGATACTGATATTAGAGTGGTTCCAATAGTTGGAGGCATGTCAACGGACAAGCAGGAGAGACTTCTTAGATCAAGACCTGAGATTGTTGTTGGAACCCCAGGGAGATTATGGGAACTTATGTCTGGAGGAGAAAAGCATCTAGTTGAGGTCAGTACTCAGTACTAGTAGATGGAGATTGGATAACCTGAGACTACTTATAATAAGAAATTTGGCTTTTCGATATTGTTTTCTCTCCATTTCTATATGCATGCCATTAGATTTGCTTTCATTGATGTAGATTTTGTGCAGTGCACTTTATATTCATCTTTGCTGTTGTTGTATAATGATGCCTGTGGAGTAACTGCCTTTTTATGTTGGATTAGTAGATAGCTTTTCATTATGAGTTGGACTCTTAAATGTTAGATGTAGTAGTTCCTAGTTAGCTACCCAAGTTCACATGTGCATGCTTATTTTATTCTGCATATGATAAGGTCTAGACCAGAGTTTATGTGCTTATAATTTTGTCACTACCAAAGATTCGGAGGAAAGTTAATTAGAGACAAGCCAATAATCAGAATGGAATACTAACTCTATCAGAGCCTGCATGACTTGAACTGTCATTTGTTTCATTTTGCGATGCTAACAGGGCATGCCATATATGTATTCTTATATGTATGAAAGTAGTTGTCTTCATTGGCAGAGGGTGTCCCTGTTATTCCCGTGTAAGTGGGTCAAACATAAGAAATATGGTGGTGATCTTGGTCTCAATTGTGAGATTTTAGGCTTATTTTCACATGCAACAAATAATATGCAAGGTATAGAGCTTGACCTTTATTCTTGGACTCCTTCTCTGCTTTTGCAGTTGCATTCATTGTCTTTCTTTGTGCTGGATGAGGCTGATCGAATGATAGAAAACGGCCATTTCCATGAATTGCAGTCTATTATTGACATGCTTCCTTTAAGGAATGGTTCTGCCGTACATTCCGGAAATGCACAAGATTCTGTTACCATGACCAACTTCCAGAGGAAGAAGAGACAAACATTTGTTTTATCTGCAACAATAGCACTTTCTGCTGATTTCCGGAAAAAGCTGAAGCGTGGTTCTCTAAAACCAAAGCAATCAACGTCTGATGGGGTGAATTCTATAGAAGCTCTCTCTGAGCGAGCAGGGATGAGAGACAATGTTGCCATCATTGATCTGACAAATACATCCATTTTGGCGAATAAGCTCGAAGAGTCATTTATTGAGTATGTGCTTTTCCTCTATTCATCTATTATCTGGCATCTGAAACTTTTTTTTTTCATGAGGATTCAATTCACTTTACCAACTTGACCTGTCTTGAATTTTAAAATTCCCCATTTAGTTGCGAGTACCGAACTGTGTGTGTGTGTGTCAGACAGACATAGATACGTTTAATGGCTATTTAATAAGAAACCAAGTTAAGGAATAGTGGCTATTTAGACTTAGATCACGTGAAATAACCTGACATATGTATTAGTTTTAGGTGTTTTGAGTGTATGCAGGAATAACCTGACATACATATAGATTCAGTATAGATGTTACATACTTATCCCACTGTGCATCTGAGAACTTTGAGTTATCTGGATCTATATTTTGGTTGTGTCCTCATCTTCTTTAAGCATGCAGTTTTGAAGTTTGAAACATGCCCAAGTAATACTTTTCCTTGGCTGGCCTGATGCTTGAGACCCCAACTCTCTTACTCAAGGGTCACTTATTAGGCCTTACATAAGTAATATCTTTTTGTTCAGTGACTGGTAGGATTCATGAGAAGTTCAATCTGCTTTGAATTGAAGTTAGAGTGAACTGTCTGTTAGTCTGTTTTTTTCTTTTTTTCTTTTTACTACAGTCAACCCTTTCAAGTTGTGTAACTGAAAACATAAATTGCGTTCAGCTGTACGATGAATCATTCCAAATTACTTGTACTCTAATGTTGTTGAGTCATCTTGCTGTACATAACTCATATTACGGTAATGCTCTTTCCAATGAAATGCTTAATCGTGGTAGGTTTGCAGATGCAGGGAAGAAGACAAAGATGCCTATTTGTATTATATATTAAGTGTTCATGGGCAAGGTCGCACAATCATATTCTGTACGTCGATTGCAGCTTTGCGACATATAACATCGCTCTTGCGCATCCTTGGCACAGATGTTTTGACACTTCATGCTCAGATGCATCAGCGAGCTCGTTTGAAGGTTTGCTTTTCATTTTCCTATTAAAGCAAACAATCTATAAGTTGTAATTGTATTGCATGCCTACAGAAGTCAGTTATGACTAAATCTCATAAATTCTGTTATAACTAATTCATTTTATATGAAGCATTGACGCAATGATATTTGAAGTGTAATATTTTGCTGAGGTGAATTTTTATTCAGTAATAGTTGAATGGTTATTCGCAAAGAAGAGTTAAAATCCACCTTTCGATTAAAATTTGGTTGACCTGAGGGGAGCAAGTGTATCATATAAGAGAGCAGATGAAGTAAAAAAAAAAAAAAAATACATATTTCAATATGATACCAATGATGTGGAATGAAAAGGTGTCTCTTGCTGTTTTCTTTTTCTTTTTAGTAGCACTTTCTCTTTTTGCAAGCTCTTTAAAGTTTGTGCCTTAAGTTCAGTCTGAAATTTTTATAGAATGGTACCCTAACATGACTTGGAACCACAAGTTCTGTCTGAGTGTGTGTTGGCTTGAATGTATTGGCCTATCTTGATGGAAAGGTTTGATTAAGAGAATGAAATTCTGACAGGCTTAGGATTGCGCAGCTTTCTATTTGTGTACTGTGCTTGCCGTCCCAGAGGGGTGCAGATATGGTTACGTTATTGTAACAGTTACTACCTCCAGATCCCTGGTTGTTAACTTGGATGTATTAGATGGATAATAGAGCACTTCTTCTCCACAATCTATTTGTTATTCCTTTGGAAGTTTTCGTCCTAGAAAAAAAAAGTCCTTTCAACTTTTGGTTGTATTTGTGTGTGTTTGTGTATGTATATGTTATACATATGTTTTAATTACTTTTTTATTACCATTTTCATTGTACTGTATGTAGGCAATTGACCGTTTTAGGGGGAGTGAACATGGTAAACTTGTGGCTACTGATGTTGCAGCAAGAGGCCTGGATATTCCTGGTGTTCGAACAGTTATTCACTACCAGCTTCCCCATTCAGCAGAAGTAAACATTTGGATTCTATTATCATGTTTTGTTCTGAGGCCATGACCTTTTCCGACCTAACGTGTTTTATCTCTTTTTACTAGGTTTATGTTCACAGAAGTGGTAGAACTGCTAGAGCCACTGCTGATGGGTGTAGCATTGCACTAATTGCACCAAATGAGACATCCAAATTTGCTTCTTTGTGCAAATCATTTTCTAAGGTCACAGTCATAAAAAAGCTTTCTTTTAAATGCTACTTTGAGATTGTGGTCATACTTTGAATATTTCAACTGCAGAACTTAAAATATTTTCAGTTCTGGTGCTCACACTTTGTCCTTAATAATTTGTCTTGCTTTCGTACTTTAGGTTAGTTTTCAACGATTTCCTTTGGAGAACTCATACTTCCCAGAGGTTATGAGACGATTATCTCTTGCGCGCCAAATAGACAAGATTCTGCGGAAGGATTCCCAGGTATTCAATCAATATAGAATATTAGAGTGCAATGCTAGTGGTGCATAAAGTGGGTAAACCGTAGGGCTGTGAAATGAAAAGGACCAGAGCTTACTTCACCTGATGTTTGGAAGGCTAGACCAGACCAGCTGAGGCCCAATTAGGCTCGATTTCATTTTGGTTGTTGAGATTGCCTCATCCAGATAGGGCCCAAAGAATTGAAATGAGCCCTAGGCCTGGAATTGACCTAGCTTGGCCCTATCTTCATTATAAAATATAACTAAATGTGCTTAGTTATTCATCATATTATTCAGTTATATAATTGAATATTCTACATTATATAGATATGAGTCTGTGCCTTGGGATAGGTCTATTTGGGGGCCTTCCGCAAATAGACCTTCTTCTTTATGCAAATCAAGTGCACCGATCGCTCTGTCCAAATGAACTCTGTGGGCTCTTGAGTTACCCCTTCTAAAATGTTAGATCTTGCTCATTAGTTGTGTTAATGGCAGAAAGTCTTGAGTTTCAATGTAACTCATTAGAGTTTGCTATCTATGTGTTGTTTTTATTTTCTTTTTCTATAATTCTAACTTCAATTGGAAGTTCTTAATCTCTTCTTATATTTTCTTATATCTTTGTATATGAAATAAAATTATGGTGTTTCATATTACAAGTCTCTTTTTGCCTCCTAAATTATACTTGATTTACACCTTACTAGTATTCTCGTGTATAAGACATGCATATATTAGTAGGTTTGTTATGGTGATTCATTGATTCCTCACTTGTGTCTTATAAGGTTTTCAAATGATGAGCTGGAGTATATTTCAATTTCCTTTTGTAAACTTGCATATATATTTTTTTACTTTAGAAGTATAGATGGTTTTCTTTCTTTTTGCAGGACAAAGCAAAGAAAAGCTGGTATGAAAGAAATGCAGAATTGGTTGAATTGGTTGTGGACAGTGATGAGGATGAAGAGGATAGAGTTAAGAATTATAAGCAAAAGAAAGCCAGCTCCATGAATTTAAAAAGCTTGCAGCAGGTTGGATATTCTTTCTCTTAATGGTGAAATGCATCTTATGATTGGCAGATATGCATTTATGAGTTGATCTAACTTTGTGTTGAAAACCAGGAACTGAAGATGTTGCTTTCACGTCCATTACAACCGAAGTCATTTTCACATCGTTACTTGACTGGGGTAATCATTTCACAGTCTTCTTCTCATTGACATTCTTTCTAGAAGCCACATTAGTATTGTTAACTTAGAGGAAAACAATTTCATTAGGCATATCATGCTTATAAGTTTTCAACAAATAATAAAGAACTATGGCTTGTAAGTTGGATACTTTGGAGCATGTTTTGTTCGGTATTTCACGGTAGAATAATGTTTCACTCTTTATTTTTTTATTTTTCCTTTTATTTCATTTGATGGAAATGTTACTTTGTAAGAGGCTCCAGCAATGTTAGGCATGTTATATGCCCTAATCACATTACTGACATTACTGCGTGACTCATTTCTGTTATTGTTTTTTCAGTCTGGTATCACACCTCTGGTGCAACATCAATTTGAAGAATTGGCTAAGCAAAAACTAGGCGATAGCAGCAACTCAGGAAAAAGAAGTAAATTGTTAGTTATTGGTCAGAATTGTGTGGAACCACTCCAAGCACTTCGGAGTTCTGGGCATGAGGTAGTATTAAGCTCTACCCTTTCCCTATGTTTTCAGTCTCAACTTTTCACTTGTCTGCAAGCAACACCTAAAACAAGAAGAATGCATGAATCAAGATCCTGATACTTTTGTGCTGTATGGTTAAACTTGCAAGTATCTTTATATAACCATTCAGATAATCCTATTCTTCAAGTGTTTCAGAGATTTTTCATAATAGTAAAACGGTTTGTATTTGGTGAAATATTGTAGAATGGTAATGCTGTACAACTTGTCTTTTTCTGACAATAATAGTAGAATGGTACTGCTGAACAACTCATCTTTTTCTCAATTGCGATGTTAAAAACCATGAAACCGAGAGAATCTTACTTCCTTTTTAGAATAACTTATCTTGTTGATCGTTTTCATTGTATATCCATCCGTCTCTTGAAGTTCTCATATTTCATACTCTCTCTTGCAGGTGCACATAGATGTGAAAGAGGCAGCACAAAAACGAAGGAATATGGAGAACCTAAGGAGGAAAAGAAAAGAGGAGAAAAAACGTATGCTTTTCATTCCTTTGTTTTTATTTATCTTTATTTCTCTTTGGGGTGGGGGTGTTATACTTCCTATGAATTGTTTTGGAGAAGTGCATAGTTGTTGATATTGTTATTCCTGCCAGGGTTGAGAGATGACCGCAGAAAGAGGAAGAAACAGCTAAAAGGGGGAGAATGAGTTGAATGGTTACTTGGAATACTCTTTCAATTTGAGGATTGTAGTTTTTGTTAATCATGTTGGAACTCATTTCAAAGCAATTATTTTCTGAGAAGTGATTTTTGTTACTCATTGAGATTGGTTTTGCGGTTCCTCAGATTTAAGCTTTTTTCTCAACTGCTTTGGCACATTTGTCCTCGAAAAATTTTGGAGTCCCAAAAGCAGCATATTTTGTAGTACCGTTCACCTTCCTTCCTCATTTGCGTATCTAGTTTTCAATAAATAGTTAGTTTTTTTTTGTTTGGTACAATGGGGGCACAAGGCCCAGAAGCAAGGAAGAAAACAGAAAAAAAAAAGAGTTTTTCTATTGGAACCTCTAAATTTACTCACTTGACCTCTATGCTTTTTACACCTCTTATCAAATTTTTAAATACTAAATTTACTCACTAAACCTCACTAAACTTCCTCAAATAACCTCACTCATATAATTTGCAAAGATAATAATATCTTTAAAATAAAAAATTTAGTCATTTCAATGATTTAATCACTCTATAAATCTTAACTAAATATACATTTTTTTTTTGAGAATAAATGTCAACTCCATTAATAATAAGAAAGATTACAAAAGACAGATGTATAAACTACATCATAAATGAAAGATACGAAAATAAAGCAATGAACATAAAACCTAGCAAAGATACGATTGGATGCAAAAATGCATCTGAGGACGCATCGGGTGTAAACTGTGCTATGTGAAAAGTTACTAATAGTATGACCAACCATAACAGGGTTATCTTCTATCAAAGTAACCGGTGGTATGACCGACCAAGCAGATTCCTCGTACATCTTACGTCGAAAAGAGAACAATCTTCCACCTATGTTACTGATAGTGTGACCATCCACAAAAGGGCAATCTTCTAACAATGTAACTGGTGATGTGACCATCCAAACATCTTCCACGTAAAAAATACGCCAAACAGAGATCAATCTTCCACCAAAGTGACCTAAGAACCAAAAGGATGAAAACCAAAAGACAATCAACCTCAAAACCCAGATCCAGGCCAAGTGCCAAGCCCAAATCCAGACCCAGATCCAGGCCCAGCCCCAGATCTGACCCGGATCCCAAATCCGGATCTTCAAACCAATCTGCACCACGCCGTCGCTCAGCATCTTCAGCCTGGGAAAGCTGCGGCCTATCGGCTCAGCATCCGGCGCTTTGTCGCCCGTCGCATGCCTCCCAACGTCGCCCATATCAACCTTCCAGACGCGAATCCAGAACCGTCGTGCGCGACCAAGACTTGCCTCCATCGTACGACGCTCGTCCACCACCAGAAGTGGAAAGCGATTCCACCATCCGAGCCTCCAATGGCCTCGAGAATCACCATAGTAACTCCGGCGCATGGAAGAGAAACGAGGCAAGCAACCCTCGCTGCTACGCCAGATCCCTACCGCACCACCGGAATCACCCAAATCCTCCATATTCATGGAGGAAGATTCAGAAGCAAACCGCGTGGGCGGCTGCTCTCTCCCCTAGCAAAGCGCTAGGTTTTCACAGCTCACGACCTACAACTAAATATACATTTCTTAATCAAACTTGAGTTTCAAAAATTAATGTCTAATCAATAAGAAAATGCCATGAACTATTCTGTTTTTTTTTTTATAATTTTTTTTCTATTTTAGCTGTGCAAAAAAAAAAAAATGAAGAAATCATTTTTTTTTATTCTAAAAAAAAAAAATTGTTTGTTTAATGTTTTTTTTCTGTATTTTTTGTTCCACATTATTAATTAATTAATTATTTATTATTATTATTTTTTATTTTTTTATTTTTTTATTTTTGCAATTATAATGGATGTCATAAATCATAAGAGGATTTATTTTGTTTTCCCTCACCAATATGCGTTCAACATATATATCATACATTTTTATGTCACATAATCTTAATCATATTTTTATTAAATATATATGAATGCTTTAATGAGTATGTAGTGAAATTGGAAAAATAAAAATAGATAAGGAAAATAATAAGAAATACAATCTAATATTATTGAATTGGAAAGTCTACATAAAATAAATATAATATTTTTTAGTATAATTATTGTCCTTAATAGTCATTTTATAGTAGGTTATATATGTCATTTAATAATTCATAATAGAGTGAGGTCAAGTGAGCAGATTTGGAGGTCCCAATAGAAACTCTAAAAAAAAAAACTAGTTTATCTTAGAAGACATAAAGTTTCTGGGCCTAGGAATGCCATCAATATCATCCATCACAGCTTTTGACAAAGGGAGGAATGGAAGGACATCTGCAAAGCCCCAACTCCTCATCAGTACTTCTCTTGGCTAAACCATCCGCAACCATATGTCGCTCACGATGAATATGCTGAATAGAATAAGATTCAAAGGAGGTATGCATATTTCGCTCACGATGAATATGCTGAATAGAATAAGATTCAAAGGAGGTAAGCATAATCTTACAATTAGAAAGCAGAGTACCCAAGGAATGGAGTCAATAAATAGTTAGTTACTTGATTGATTTGAGAACAAAATTGAAGTAAATATAAACCTATTAATATAGTGAAAGTGAAGGGCAGGAACAACCAATATTGATCTCAGATACAATATAACAAAACTATTGGTAAAATTAAGTTTGTGTACAAGTAAATCCAGAATATGTGTCTGGCCCAAACTCTAGATTATTTGACCTAGTTGTAATAGGGTTAGGAATTAGAGATATTCTCGGAGATATCCAATTAATTGTACGATTAACTTTCCTTGTACAACTCTGATTCTATGTCTTGTAATCCTCTATATAAAGAGGCCCCTATTATCAATGAAAGTACGATTCAATTATCTCCCAATTCAATTTTCCTTAAACACGTTATCAGCACGAACGCCCTAACCCTAAAACCTAATAGCCAAAACTCTAAATCCGAATACAAAACCTTGAAACCGTTTCGGCCCCCGCCGCACATGTTGAGTCCACAACCGGCGGCGCCACCCAAAGAACCGGCCGGAAACCTACCGAACCGGCCACCGGAAGCTCCAAACCACCCGCAGCAAATATTCACCGGTTCACCACCTTCAATACCTCTAATTGCTACCAAATTTTTCCACAAGTAGCGTCTCGATCCCAGTATTAGGGAACCGGAAAAAATTTCCCTGGAACCGGCCTAAAAAGTTCGGAACCGGCAGAAGCAGAAAAGAAAAGAAAAAGAAAAGAAGAAGAAACAAGCAGCTCAGCCCAAAAGGAAGAAGTCAAAGCCCAGCCCACTGACATCAGCCTGCCAAGTCAGCAGCCGGACCCACGGTCATGTCAGCAACCCGACCCCACGACCACGTCAGCAACGAACATCAGCCTGCCACGTCAGCCCTCCAGTCAACGCCGGTCAACAAATTTCTGGTGACTTTTCAGCCATTTTCCGGGCACTTTTCCGGCGACCTATTTTGATGTATTTTTTACTAAAAGTTCCCGTTTTTGAAGTTTTTATTTCTTTTCTCTTCTTTTTCTCGGGGACTTGCAAACTCCCTTCTTCTACCCTCCTTTCTTAATCATAGGGGAGACCTAATTAAGCCGAACTATGGGGGTTCGTGCTCACTCCAAGCTTGGAGCTTGTTGAGATCTCCAAACTTAGAGTTTGTAGAGAATTTATGATTGACCACTTACGTCATTGTTTCGATCTAATCCAATACCTCTTGGAATTGAATTTCTTGGAAGCGATTACGCTCAGAAATTCCTAATTTCTTTGAAGTGATTACGAGAAATTTTATATGTTTTTGTGGTAGCTTTTCACGCTCCAAAACTAACCCTAATTTCTTGTTCTCTTACAGGATGAGTAACCTGAACAAATTGGACTTTGCTCCATTGGGAACAACTGGCTCTGGATATCACAGGTGGGTTCGTGATGTCCGCCAGCATCTCAAGGCTGATGGAATCCTGGATACGATTCTCGAGCCTAGCTAGGACGTGCTAACTGTTGAGCAAGCTCAAACTTTGGAAGCAAATAGAGCAGCCTTAGAGACAAATAAGGCGAAAGCCATCATCCTAATGACTCATCATATGGATGATTCGCTCCAGTACGAGTGTATGAATGAAGAAGACCCCAGAAGACTGTGGGTCTCACTCGAAGAAAGATTTGGCAACGTCCGTGACTCCCTGCTTCCTGACCTAGAAGTGAGATGGCATAGCCTCCGCTTCTGTGATTTCAAGTCAGTTCTTGACTACAACTCGGAAGCACTTCGCATTAAATCCTTAATGGAATTCTGTGGTCAAGAGATCACAAATGCGATGTTGATTGAGAAGACTCTCTCTACCTTCCCCATCTCTGCATTGATGGTTGCTAAGAACTATCGAATCGATGTTACTGCAGGACGGATCACAAGGTTTCATGAGCTCATTGGAGCTATGAATGTCGCTGAAAAGCATGACAACATCCTTGTGAAGAACTGTAAAAGCTCATAGAAGACGTTCCTACTAAAAAAAGGCTTGTAACCTAAAAGTAAGATAAAATTAGAAGATAGTAAGCTCCTTCACTTTAGGATCAAAACTTATACCTTCCTCAGCAGTTAAGAATTTCGACAATTGGTTGGTCTTCTTGCTCTTAGTCATTTTCTTATTGTCCAGTCCAGCTTCAGGGTTTAGGGTTTAGGGTTTATAGCCTTACCTTTCCCAACGGTACCATAAGGAAGCTTCTTTAAGCTATCCACTAGCCTTCCCCTCTTCTTCTTACCTTGCCCACTGCCAATAGTTGCCACAACCACCAGCCTCATGTTAATAGCATCCAGATTCTTCTTACCTATAACCAAACTCAACTCAACTTCTTAGGAGAAATAGTGACATCATCCTCAGTCGTTAAACAAGCGCTTTCCAGTGAAAGGTCTAACTTCATTTCCAGGCTCCTCCAATAGTTGGATATTGACACATCTCCACAGTTTGGCGGCGCCGCCACAGAGGTAGTAGAAAATGACTCTGGGATCGATGCATCTTGGTACCTGCACTTTAAAAAGTAGGGTTTGGCCATTAACCAAAACCCTAGAAGTTGTCGACACAAAAACACGACCTACCCACAATTCAGTCACGGCAGATTGTTGCGACATCACTCCTACAGCTTCACCATCTTCCGCCAAAACCGGTTTCGAGCATGGCAGACCTACGTGCATCACCAAGCCACACTACCCACGACTGAGCAACTTTTTGTATTTGAATTTAACCAAAAACTCCACCTAGTCTATGACCCAGAATTGGTGCTTGAACAATAGAGGCGGCAACAGTTAGATTTCAACCCGGATTCAAAGCATACCGGACCGAATTAGGCAGGTCCAATCCTAATTCCCCAAGAGTGTTGCCAATCAATCTCATAATCCTCTTTGACCGAAATGTCGACGGCACTCCCTACAAAAAAAATTCAATACGACAAAAGCTTCAACGGCACAAATGTCTCCAAACTCACTCCGTCGTAGGGCTGGAAATTTGGGTCGAAGTACGGAAATTCGAGCCGGCCCGAACCGATTTGGGCCGAAGATTCGGCTTATCGACTTTTCGGCTCGGCTGAGCCGTACCGGAAGTCAGCTTCGGCTCGGCTACGGTATGCAAATCCTCATATCGTCGGTATACCGTACCGACCGTATATACGTATACAACCGAATAGTATACAAAATGATTAAAACTTGACAAGAGATAGGAGTCGAATCCCTAACCTCCTGCACAAGATCTCCACCTCTTAGCCACTAGAGCACAAGTTGCTCTTACTATATTATGCACAAACTTTATATTTATTCCCTCATACACCACATAATTAAAACAAAACAACTCGGATCTGCCCTCATTCATCGTTTTTTTTCTTTCACTTTATTTTCTCATCCTCTTTCCTCCTCCTCTTCTTATTTCCAGTTCCATCATCGTCTTCTTCTTTATCAGTTCCATCATCATCTTCTTCTTTATCAGTTCCATCATCATCTTCTTCTTTTTGTTTGATTGCCACACAACTCGCAACCTGCAAAGTTCCACGTCCCCCATCATCTTCTTCTTTTTAGTATATAAATCATCTGCCACAAGCTCTCAATTCAATTCAACCCCAAAACCCCCAATTTCACAATTCAATTTCTTCTTCAAATCGATCGAAAACCCTAATTTTCAATCCAACCCCCAAAACCCAACTCGATTCCCTTCTGACCCGATTTACAATATCCCCTCCCAATCAGACCCAGAATGATGACGATGGAGATTGAGGTAATTTGGAGGAAGAGATTAAGGTAAACTGGAGGAAGAGCTCCGTATTTCTAATTTCAATTAGGGCTTGCAGATGGAGGAAAGTGTGATCAAGACTGTGATCGGTGTTATCTTGGTGGCGGAGCCTAATTTCAAGATCCGACAAGTTCTCCGAATTTGAGCCGAAATTTGGTATACCGATTTGTCGGTAACCGGCGACGGCAGCTCGGTTTCGGTTGCAGATTTGGGAAACCGACCAACTTCGGTCGGTACCCGGTTGACGGAATTTGTCGTCGGTTTTCTACCGAATCCACCCCTACTCCGTCGTACTCTGCCAAGGCCACCGGAGCCAAAATTCTGTAATCACTAAAGAAAAATTAGACAAATTGGACATGCTAGATTTCCACGCAAGCAATTAACCCTATATTTTCTTTGTTAGTTTATTTTATTTTTTAACAATTTTGTTTGTTTTTGTGTTTAGTGAACGATGGCCCTTGTCCACTCGAACTCATTCATTTCCACATGAAAGATGGTCTTTTATTGGGGGTCAGTAAAAATGCTAACCTGGTTTTTTAGCCTAAGTAATGCAACTACAACTTCCAACACCTACCATTCTTTGCATCATGTTTGAACCTTTCCTGAGCAAAAGTATTCACTTTAGAATGGACAAAACCTAGTTTTCCTCATCAAAATGTAACACGCTGCTATAAAATGTTAAAGTTAAGTTGAAACCTGGAATGAGAATGGAAATGAAGGGAATGATTCTGGTGCATTAGTTTTCCTGCGTTTACTAACATATATAGATCAATATGACATTTGTCAATATGGACATCCTCATTGAATCCCCAAGAATCACCTATCCAAAACCCTGGCCTGTAAATCGGATCAGAAAATGAGAAAAGCAATCGATTCCTTCTACCTCCTCGAGCCTACAAGTGCCATTAATTCTCCAAGCACTCCGAAACATTCTCAGAAAAGGAGCATTGCTTATAATCCTCGCTGTGAAGAGTTTCGCCATGCACCATGAACACTTCCAGTTGTCTCAAACCTTTTCCCTGAGACGGACGCAGATCCATCGGCCATTTTCCTTTTGCGATGGCAAGGAAAGAGGCTAGGTGGGCTGCCATTGCATCAACTAACGTCATTGCTGGTTCTATTGATTGATCTCGCAGAAAACCCTATCCCTAGTCTGGGATAGAGAGAGTTAGCTTAGTGATGTGTTAGTTATTTGAATAAATCCTTTAATAGTTAAACTGAATTGTTTAAATAAATCCTTATGGAATAGCCCTTAACGAAGGATTGCAAAATGATGATAAACACATCCCCTCAATTTTTATTTTTTAGGGTTGCATGTGAGCAGTGGCTTTTCTTCTTCTTCTTCTTCTCTCAGAAGAATGCTGTTATGTTTTTGTTCTAACAAACACACTGGAGGTCGGGGGTACAAATTTCATTGTTATCTTGGTTATCATGGGATAGGTGCGGTGATGCGAGTTGCCCTAGGTAGGGGTAGGGGTAGGGATAAAAAAACATAAGAATTAAAACAAAATTTATTGTAAATAAATTAAATAACAAATTACATATAAGTTATTGACAAAAAATGACTTAACAAATACATCCACTAAAGATTGAATTAAACATATAAGGACTAAATCTTACAAATAAGGACAATGTGCTCTCCACTTGCCACATGTCATGAGTTAATTTACTTTTTTATCCTTAACTACTTCTTTTGACTTCTAATCTCTTTACAAGGATTAAATTTTACAAATAAGGACAATCTACTCTCCACTTGCCACATGTCATGATTTAATTTATTTTTTTATCTTTAACTATTTTTTTTTTACTTTTAATCCCTTTATATTACTTTTTTTTTTAGAATAATCAATTTATGTTATTTTTTTTTTCTGAGAATAATTCATTTATGTTACTTTTTTTTTTCTGAGAACAATTTGTTTATGTTACTTTTTCTTTTTTTAAGAACAATCCGTTTATGTTACTCTTTTTTTTTTTTTTTTTTTTTTTTTGAGAATAATCCATTTATGTTAATTTTTTTTCTTCTGAGAACAATCCGTTTATTTTACTCTTTTTTTTTTTCTTGAGAATAATCCATTTATGTTACTTCACAAAACCTCACTCTCCTACTACTCTTATCTCATCGCCTAATCCTGTTACTGCACTCATACTCGTCCAGTTCTGCTACTGCACTCGTGATCGCCTAATCCTGCTACTGCACTCGTGATCGCCTAATCCTGCTACTGCACTCGCTGCACTCATACTCGTCCAGTTCTGCTACTGCACTCGTGATCGCCTAATCCTGCTACTGCACTCGTCCAATCCTGCTACTGCACTCGCTACACTCATACTCGTCCAGTTCTGCTACTCGTGTTCTGCTACTGCACTCGTGATCGCCTAATCCTGCTACTGCACTTGTCCAATCCTGCTACTGCACTCATACTCGTCCAGTTCTGCTACTCGTGTTCTGCTACTGCACTCATAATCGCCTAATCCTGCTACTGCACTCGTCCAATCCTGCTACTGCACTCGCCTAATCCTGCTACTACACTCATACTCATCCAGTTCTGCTACTGCACTTGTCCTCATGTTCTGCTACTTCACTCGTCATCGCCTAATCCTGCTATTGCACTCGTCAAATCCTGCTACTGCACTCGCTGCACTCATACTCGTCCAGTTCTGCTACTGCACTTGTACTCGTGTTCTGCTACTGCACTCGTCATCGCCTAATCCTGCTACTGCATTAGTCAAATCCTGCTACTGCACTTGTCATTGCCTAATCCTGCTACTGCACTCGTCATCTCCTAATCCTGCTACTGCACTCATCCAATCCTGCTACTGCACTCGCTGCAGTCATGCTCATCCAGTTTTGCTACTGCCCTCGTACTCGTGTTCTTCTACTGCACTCGTTACACTCATACTTGCAGAATTAATGAACAAGAAATCTTAAGACTTGATAACTATGTACATATACATCATACGCAGAATCAACCTTCCAAAACCTATTAGAGATTTTGTTTTCATAACACTAAATAACCGCCTTAAAGTTGAAATGCCCAATTAATAGCATCCAGTATGCAATCCCTCCACTCAAAATTGATAATTATCCAGATCGATCAATCAATCAATGCATTATACTATAGTTACTGAATCATCATTGCAACATTATACTACTTGTATCAATCCTCACAAACAAACAAATTCCAGAAACAAAAGCAATTGCATTTGAGGGTAAAATTGGAAAAGTCACTTCTTATGCCGGCGGCCTCGCTTGGGACCCCAGCCTTCAAGCTTGGCGACGGGGCACCCACACCGTGCTCGAAAAAGCAAGACGGCGGAGCCATCTTCCTGAGCTCGGACCGGAGACACTCGTAATTGGGATTGGTGTCACTCCCGCCCTTCCAGGGCAACTTATCGATCTCCTTAGACCCGGTCTTGACACACTCCTCATTCTGCAGCTGCAAATCGAATTCCATGGCCTTCTTCAAGCCCTTGCAGCCATGGCAGTCGCACTTGCGCGATCGGGCGCCACAGCAGAACTCGACGAAGAGGAGGGCGGCGACGAAGAAGAAGAGGAAGCCGAGGAGGTAGGGGATCAGGAGGAACAGCAGAATCACATGGCGGAGGCTCCCTGATGTCCTCGTTGGAAACGCCATAGTCGGGATTAGAGATGTAGAGCTTGGTTCCAGTTTCGATGGCGGAGGCTCTGCCAGCCGGGGCTACATAGGCAGCTCCCTGATCCGAGAACATGTCGTGCTGCCACTGGACTCCGGCGCCTGAATCCCCAAATCATTCATGAATATTCATTCTTGTTGTATTGTTTTAATTCGAACAAGGCAAAATCAGAGCAGGAAGCAAGAGATCTACTGCTTTACCTTGGCGTCGCGCGATTTCCGGCACGATTGGGCAAGCAGCGGGTGGGTCCGGGAGCGGAGGCAGCCCAGGCGGCTTTGGGTTTTCGTTTTGGGGTGTTGGTATTGGGTCAGTGGCATACGCGTAAATATTTCATCAAACTGAGTATTTTGGTCATTCTGCATTAAATTTGGGGGTCAGGCTTGCATCATTTGACTTTTGGGCCTGGGCTCATGTCCTAATTTGTATAAATCTTTTGGCAAGTGGGTTTTCTGTGTTTACATCTTTGGTCATATGCTACTATGTAATTTTCTATAAATTAAATGCGATTCTATATAGAGACGTACGTAGAAGTGATGAGGATATAAATTAAATGGCTGATTGATTCTTTCCTTGTACATTGGGGGATTGATTTCGTGATTGATCGGAACTTTATCTTTCCTTGCTATGTAGTTCTATTTATTCATCGACGATCATTGTGAAAGATCCAATAATTCTTAAAGTTGTGCAGCGCCCTAATTCTTATACAATGTTCATAGCATTACGAAGGTGTGTCCAAATCCTAAACATACTACTTTGAATTGTAGATTTTTCTTCCGGAAAATACTAGCTTTTGCTTTAAAATTAGTCTTTATATAATCTTGAATTATCAACAGATTCAATAGCTTGAATGCATATGAATTTCTAAATCTAAATAATTCTTCTAAAATCACAATCAAAAAGCTCTACTCATAAACTAATTTTGATATTAATTTGGTTTCAGCAATCTTGGCATGGATTCATACACGAGACTCAAACAAAGTGATGAAGATAAGAAGAAAGAAGAGAGCAGCAAGTCCGGAAAAAAACCAAGAAAGGATCAGTTCCCTGACACCTTTTTCCGTGAAGATATGATACAATATTTAAAGAAATTAAGACGAGAGAAGAAAAGTGCGCCAAAGACCAAGAATTCTAAGTAAAGGTGCAACGTACAGTCCCTTTATCTTTTCTTTTCTTTTCTTTTTTTAATCAATGTAGAATTCATCAATACAAGAAATATTGCAAAGAAGATTTATATCTGCTTAATTTATTAGAGGAACATCCAGATTTGACAATCTTCAAGATTAATCAAATTCTATCTAATGTAACATATGACATATTTAGAGCTCAATGTATGTACTTGTTTGTTGAGCATGAGGTAATCAAATCCATCAAAATAACACCCTAACAGGTTCAAAACCAAGATCAATGGATTTCTTCACTGCATCCAATACTAATTGTGTATTTCTGCTGATTTGTGGCCATTTTTGGTCCGGATTACACCCAAATTCCCTGATGCCCTCGGCAAGCCTTGAGAGCTCTTGAACCATCAAGGCCTCTTGAGGCAGCTGAGAAACCACTCTAACTTCTTCAGGTACTACACTCCACCCAATGTGGAGTTCCGCAAACTTTGCACCGGTTGTGAATTCAAATGAACAATAGTTCTCGGCATATGGAATGATGTAGTCATTGCAACGCACTGTACCATTAGAAGCAGATACAGCCAAGTCCATGGATGTGTGGGAGAGGAAAGAACAGTGAATTGTTGCAACAGTTGGGTCCCGTGGTTCCCATTGAATTGATGCAGTGAAAGACAAGATGACCCCTGCAGAGTTTTTTGTGACATCTGGTAGAGCAGTGACTATAGTTGGTAGTTGGTAGTCCTTAGCCCACAAAATGGCTTCAATGCAGTACCAGCCTAGGTCCCCAAGCGCACCGAGAGCATCTAAATCTGGTTTCACTCTTATGTTGTTCTCCAAAAATTCCTTGGTTCCTGGAAGTGTTGATGAGCTATGAATCTGAAAAGCGTCAAAGCATATGATAGTTAGATACAAGTTATGAAAACTTTTGAAGAGGAGTCAATTGATAGCATTTATAAACTGAGAGTTTCACATTTATTGCTGACAAGCAACTCAAGCAAACTATACTCAACAATTTACATTTATGACAATCAACCTATAGCCAGTAACATTATCATAAATCGGTTTCTGTTTACTTCATCTGGAAAGAGAGAAATAATCGCATCTTTAGGAGTGAAAGATGTGTTCCCTCTGTGGTTTTCAAGCATATTATCACCACGATTAGATGCAGGTTCATTTCCATCAAGTTTAAGTCTACAAGTACTAATAGAACCATTGCTGAAAAGTGGAACTTAGCTACTACTTAGCTTTTGTCCTTGCTTTGATTCCTTTTTTGGTTTGTTTTGCTTTCTTTTTGGATGGCTTGTTTCCCTTGCTTTTGTAAGTTTTTTGCCTCTGGCTTTGGTTGTACTGGGCTTTGCCCTCCCCTCTTTGGTTTAATATACTCGTTTATTTACCAAAAAAAAAAAAAACATTATCATAAAGTACTGAACAGACTCCAAAAAAAAAAAAAAAAAAAAAAAAAAAGAAGTCTCTGCATTCAGGAACCATTTCATTATGACAACTTCCTCAAAATCCATTTCTCTTTGGTCATAAGTCACTAGATAAATAACTTCCTACACAACACCCCCTCCCCCAACCCAAAAAAAGAAAAAAAGACTAACCAACTCTTAGTGATATTGCTAAGCATGAAACTGCAGAAATGAATGAAATTCAATCTGTAATAACCCTACTCTTAGTTATGTTGTTATAATGATACAATTACAGTTACAGAGGTGTATATCCAGTCCAGCCAAAGAAAAAACAGAAGAAGAAGAAGAAATTAAAAGTCTAAATTGCAAGATTGTAGAGACAAAAGAAGTGAAAGGCACAACACTTTGCAAGCTTAAATAAGCAAATAGATGAGTGCGCCCTCAGATTGAGTGCAACACAGAGAAATCCAAAAGATGAAGGATGAACTAGTAAAATATAGTAAGAATGAGAGTCGGTTACTTACGTAGTTGATTTGACCAAAGAGCTTGGAATCAGAGATCAAGTCCTTCAATTTGGCAGTCCTAGGGTGATGCAGCCACATACTCCCACTCATGAACTGTACACCGTTGGATTGGCAAGCTTGGAGTATCTGATCAAGCTCACCCACATCAAGAGCCGCTGGTTTTTCCAAAAGCAAGTGCTTCTTCTTGCGGGCAGCCAAGACAGCCCAGTGAAGGTGAAGACTAGTGGGCAGAGGCATGTACACAGCATCGACACATGGGGAAGGTGAAGACTAGTGGGCAGAGGCATGTACACAGCATCGACACATGGGTCATCGAGCAGCTGATCATAGCTGCCGTAGATGTTGAGGGTCTGAGTGGACAGTCCATTGTTGGCTGCGAATTTGTGGGCTTAATTTGTTATGAATCATTTTATTTACAATTAAAACGCAGGGTTTATTTAGTTGGTGCGCACCGTTTGGTCCTTGTGCTGGGAGCAATGTTTTAAAACGCTGAAGGCGTACCCGAGGCGTTTTCGGGAGAGCCTTGCAGCCTTGAGGCATAAGGCGCATAAGGCGTAAGCCTTTCGTATAAATCACATATATGCATGTAATTTCTACTCTTATACATACCACATTAAGAGTAACCAAAATAACATTACTAATCGTCATTCACTCACAATAAATTAAGTACTAGAAGCATATGATTCAACAAAATTACCAACATAAAATGAAATCAAGCATGATCTCATTGTTGTCCCACTAGTAGTAGTAGTAGAACTCATTGTTACCTGCATTATAACATAGCATCCTATCAATTACATATAGTATACGACTGCTATTGCACAAAATCATGCAATCTGCCAAAAATCACAACATTACTAACCGAGCAGCATATCAATTAACAGTTAACCCTCAATTATTGTGAAATATGGTCCTGGACTCTACTAGTATTATATAATTGGTATCATACACAAGAGACAATCAATATCTTCCTGCTGCTATCAATTAACAGTTTAACACTCAAATTCCCACTGTGCAGCTTACCAAAAGAAAAGAAAAAATCTCCTATTTTGATCTCTCTCCCCTGCAGCTCAAAATGAGTACTTGACTCATACACAAGAGACAATCACTCAATTAACACAATCATATAGCTAATCATATATCAATTAACATGAGATAATCAGATAGCTACTCGGCCTCAATATAGTAAACCCAGTTCAGCCCATCTCAATATCTTCCAGCTGCTATTTCAAAAGAGGACTGAGAACAGAGCATCCAAAAAGGATGCTGGAGAAGAATCCCATCCTTAACAGGATCCTTCAAACCCCATTTTTAAGCTACTCACTCCCCGAGCCTTCACCCAATAAAAAAAGATGAAGTCTTTACTCAAAACTCAAACTGAATCCAACAAAATCTAAATCAATTCCAATGGGATCACAAAATCTGCAAAATTGACAGTAACCCACAAACAAGAATATCTAAAAGTAGAAAAATCTGCAAAATTGAGTAATTGACAGTAACCCACAAACTATTGCAACCAAATTAATGGGGTTGCTGGACATATATGATTGTCTAGACAAGAACAACTCAAACCCAAGTAAATATAGACGGGAAATCGGGAATCATACCTTCAGAAGTTCAAATGGCCTGTTCCGAATCGACCTCCAATCAAGCTCAAATTGACTGCTGCGTAGAGAGGGGCAGAGGGCTGAAATCGAACTCCTAACTCGAACTCTGGGTTAGGGACTTAGGGATCGAATTTGCTAACAGAGAGGGGCAGAGGGCTGAAATCGGGGCTGAAATCGAATTTGGGGTAGCAGTCGCGACCTAGACAGCGTTTAAACTCATTCTATTTCAAAACGACGTCACTTCACTTTTTTTCTGCGCGTACGCCTTTCGCGCCTTGGAGGAAGCCTTTCGCGCCTTTCACGCCTTGGAGAACGCCTCACCAGCGTCGTCGCCTAGCCCCTGACGCACACTCATTTTCAGTCCAGAAAATCGCTTTTGGCGCCTCAGGCGCGCCTTGAGGCGCGCTTTTTAATTCATTGGCTGGGAGTATGTTTGGTAGGGGTCATTACTGGTTGGTCGACACGTGTCCTAAACAGTTCTATATCTACTAGCTTTCTTGTACAACAGATCTATGAATGAAAATCTGCATTTCTATTTTCTGTTTTCTCTAGACTTTCTCTTTTCTTGATTTCGCTACTATGTCATACCATGGCTACGATTCCGGGGATCGTAACAACTGGTATCAAAGCCCGCAACTGGGCCTGTTTCCGGTGAGTCCAGCGGGGTACGGCGGTGGGATCCCCGGCTCTTATTGCAGCACGCATGCTTCTCACCCTCCTCCTCCTTCCCAATTCCCATTGCCACCACGCTATCCACCACCTCTTTCTCAATTTTCATTCCAACCAAGTTACCCACCTTCACCACCACCTTCCCAAACAATTTTTCCTCACCATTTCCCTTTCCCAATCGAACAGATTCGTCCACCAGTCAACCCATTTACGCACAATCTCAATCTGTGGTCGAACCAATCTACCCAGATTATCGCTCATTTTGGCCTGCGTCTAACATGAATCCATTGATTCCAATATTTCAGTCACCACCAGTCCCCACCTTTTTACCCCAAACCCAGTTTCTGAATCCGTTTCCATCATTCGGAGTCGGATCCTCCAACGCCCCAGCCACCACCACCGCAGCTTCTACACCTTCCCTCGGCTCAACTCAATCACAGCCCATGTTTGGCTCAACCCCATCTCAGTCCGAGTTTGGCTCATCCTCATCGACGCAGCCTTCGGGTGCTAACTCATCCCCATTCGGGCCAACTGTATCTGTAGCCATTTTAGGCTCAGCTATGTTTGGTTCTTCCTCTTCTCCACCGCCAATTTCCGATGTTCTGGAGCAAAATGAGGTCCTGCACTCCAGACCTGCCGTCTCCGTTATGGTGGATGAGCTGGAGAAGCTTCGCCAGCCTCTCTCCGTCGCCCTGACCGAGGAGGTCAACCGTGCCTCACCGGTCTTGGATGAGAACTTTACTGACGTTAAGTTGCTCCAGGAGTTGACCGACGAGGACACTGTGGATGAGAACGACGAGCTCGCTCCAATCCTAGTGGATGCGGTTGTTGACAACAAAGTACCTGACAGCACCATTTATCGCCAGTCTCCACCTCAAATTGGAGGAGCATACTGGATGAGCTTGAGGTCAGTGGCGATTCCAGCATCAGGTATTAGAGCACCATTAGAGTGTCATCCATTATCAGTTGTTAGAATTGATGAGTGCTTGTCGTCGCTTGATTTTGTTCTGATTGTTGAGAAGAATGAGAATTTTTCAAGTCGTAAGCCTGCCATGAATTCTGTAAATTGCTTGGAGACTATAGAGGATGCTAGAGAATTGTTTCTAAAAATGCCTGAGAGGAACATTGTCTCGTGGAAAACTCTGATTAGTACTTTGGTCCTAAATGGTCAGGAGGAAAAGGCGTTGGATGTTTATAATGCCATGATTTTGGAGGGAATGGTGCCTACGCATTTTACATTAGCAATTTTGTTCAGTGTGTGTGAAAGGTGGTTGGATGTGGAGAAGGGTAGGAAATGTCATAGCCTTGGAATGGGGGGGGGGGGGGTTAAAGCAGATCGATGGACAAAATTGCGGAGGCTTTGGAAATGTTTAAGCTGATGTGTAGGAGAGGGGTGTCTATTCATTCTGCTTCGTCATTTGTTGATATTGAAAAGGACCCCTCATCTGTTGCTCTTACACTTCTGAAAGAAATTATTAAACTCAAGCTAGTTGTTTCGGAGATGTATGATCCTCTTATTGGAGTTGCAGAACTGATGGTAACAAGTCAGCAGCAACTGTGGGTTGCAGCAGCTCAAGCTTTGGGGTTGCTGGTTGAAATCAAAGTCATGAAGAAAGGATTCCACAAGCATTTCAATAGTGTATTACAAGTGACTGAAAGCACCTTGCAGTCTGCCATTGATGCTGTCACTCATGATTCTCTTCATGAAATTGCCATTCCTTGCTAGAAAGAGGTATTTTATTCATTGGTTATGCTAAAAAAATTTCTAAATCAATTCCATGAATTTTGTTTTGATAGGAATCTCAAGAATATATGGGAAGCAATTTCTGCCTATCTCTGTCGCCAAATGAAGACACAACTTGTTGGTGATACAGCCAACAAACTGATTACACAAAATATGGCATTCATTGTGTGCAGTGTGCATTTTTTGATAGGACAAACAGAGTGTGCAGATTCCTTGTCAAGAATGTTGGGTGTTTGTGAAAAAGGACGTAGCGAGTTTGGTGTTAATGAACATGGTTGTGGGTTTGATGATAAGGAAAATGATGTCAAAGGACCTGATTTCAACGAGAAATTGGACATCTTCCAGTCAAGTCATTGACAATGCTGGGAATTTGCTTCCTAATGACACATTTGGGATAATGGTAAGGAATGCCAAGTTATTTCATGATTATGTGAACGTGCTTGCCAATATACTTTTCAGGAGTGTTAGTAAGGAGCGGGTGAGTTCAAATGTTAGTATATATAATGGATACAATTGTTGCTGCATTATGTGGAAAGGGCATTGACTCCATTGAGTTACATGTCAAGATGGATGGCGTTGGAATTTCATTTTTATTTTGGTTGCTTGCATTTCCTAATACAAAGTTTAAGAGAGAAGCTGCAAGTATAATACCAAGCTTGGCATATCCTATTGATGATCAGATGGTGGGCTAGAATGCTATACATGCCTTGATGTATACAGATGGATTCATTTATGAGTTTTTAGAGAAACCAAAAGATAGGAAACTTGCAGCCATGACAGATACTGCTACCAATTTGCGAATTGATGACCTGAGCAACCAAGAGACACCTTACCTTGCCATTGTGGATATTTATGTTCTTTACAGGAAAATGATGTTTCTTATGCTTCAAGCGAAGTTTCAAAAAGCACATGATTTTGGCACTGTGCCTCAAGTTGAATGTAAAATGGATGTTCTGAAGATCTTGCACTTTCTTTTCACACCTGTAGTTAATATTGCAAGTCAGGAGGCATCTGGTGCTATTGAAGCATATCACGTAAAGTTGAAAGTGAAATTGTTTGCTGATTCACATTTTGGAGCATTCCAAAGAGTTGATTCGTTAGTACACAAGCTGATAACAGAGCTGCACTCACGCTACTGGCTGGATCAATATGCTGATAAATGTGATTCTTTTCAAAACATCAATGAAGAAGGTATTGCTTCTAAGTCTTGGCACAGGGCCCTGCAAACTTCTGATTCTGCTGTTACCTTGGATGATAAAGGCCGTCTCTTTGCCAAGGTTTCAAGCCAGAAGAACAGTAACATTATAAATCTAGTGTGGATTCCTGGATCAGAATTTTCCTTCTGTGATTATGTGTGGTCGATGCAAGGAAACATTTGCAAGCATGCCACCAAAGTTAATATGATCTGTGAAGGTCACCAAGGTTGTCCCCATGCACTTATCAGTACAGCAGTTTCTGAAATTTATGAAATTTCACGTTTGGTTATCTCTAAGGAACAATACGGTGTGTGTATTGGGGGTGTCCTATGTCTTATTCTTGTTCTAGGATAGGTGTTTACGATTCCCTAAGGAACAATTTTTTCCGGTTTCGTTTTTGTACTGCTTGCTGAATCTATATAATGGGCTGACCTATTTTCATAAAAAAAAAAAAAATAGTTGACAATTAAAGTAAACTTTCCGGATTTGAAATTGGAATAAAATATAAAGTTATAAACTCCCTATGCTTGAGATATTACCTAGCTAGTTCTTTGGACTCGAAAAGTGATCTCACTGTGATCTCATATAGGGATTCGAATTAATGCAACCCGAGTATAGATCTAGATCAAATTCGACCTCGATTTCAAGTTTGGATTTGAACTTGATTTCAAACTGGGTCCAAATCCAAACTCTCAGTGCTGAACATCGCTCTAATACAATCTCGCAGTTTTTTTTTTTTAAATAGGATTTGATGTTATTAGAAATCAATAGCCAACAAATAGAGTCCAAATGCACTTAAACAAGAAATCCAACAAAAATTCTGAAAAACCTACCTAGGCCAATGCTAGTCATTAAAGTCTAAGGGATGCTTGCATCAAGCAAGCCTAATCAATTAAGAACAACCTCGCATTGTAAAGGAAAAATCATTCATCTAGTCTCATCTATCAGCACCCAATTGTGGTATCGATAAAAAATGGGGAGTGAAATCCACACTCCCTCTTTCCTTATTTGGTTAAAGTTCTCATAAAAAGACAAAAATTTAAGTTAGTAAAGACAAAATTTAAATTACCAAAGAAAGAAAGATAGATGGTAAAATGGAAAGTGTGGATTTCACTCTCCTAAAAAATTAGAAACATCTCATAAAGCTCATAGAAGATGTTCCTATTAAAAAAGGCTTGTAACCTAAAAGCAAGGTTCGAAAAATCGCTAGGCGCTAGTCGGGCGGTGAGCAGGGGACTAGCGCCTAGACGCCTAGGCGGGTGCCTAGGCGGCGCCTAGGCGGTTTTGTATTTTTTAATTTTTAATTTATTTTTATAACATTTAAGAATATATAAATAATTAAAAAGTAATTAAATTGATTAAAAATGACATTATATCGAGATTATCATTGAGATTATCATTTTACAAAACAAACTATCTCGATAGTAGAAATGAAATTTTGATAAACCTTAAAGGAGTACTTCTGCCTCCTTCAAAAAAAATAAAAGAGTACTTCTGCACATTGAAAACAAAGGGTTGGTGACCAACAAGAAAGAAACTGAGAAGCAACTTCTTATCCTTCATGTTCTTAGTTTTCTTTTCTATTATTATGACTCAATTCATCCCCTTTTTCTTGTTCCTTCAGTGATTGAAAACCATTGTAGAATTTCTTCCTATATATGATAATGATACAGTAAAGTATAACCTAATTACTCAAAACCCCAAACAAAAAGTGACTGCAACTCTACAAGAACAACTCCAGTTTGCAGCAAAAATTCAATTCCCATTTAATTAGTTTCCTGATAGATATTAAAAACCAACCAAATCGAAAACACTTCATCTTGCAAGAGCTATTCTTAGTACAGATCCATAATTGTGAAGCCTATAAACTTCATCTTCACATCATCTAACAAACAAAATCCGAAACACCTAAAGGGATAGACATGAAAAGCAAACATAATTGAACCAACGCAGAGGTGATAGGACCTAAGAAGCCAATAACATACCCAGACCAAGTTCGGCAACCTCTGATCAGATCACCACCGATCAAAGCATCGGCGAACCAGACATCTACCATCATTCCAGAATTCAGTGGTTGACCTCCCGTACCAGAATCCTCCAATCAGACAGGCCACGGCATCAGCGACCCAGACTGTCAAACTGACCGCTGGCAACTGAGCCCAGATCGACAACCTCGGCGAAGACCAAATCGGATTGTCCCTGGAACATAACCGGACGCAGCCGGAAAGACTATTACCTCGACCAAGAATTGAAATAAATACGCCCAAACCCGCTTAAATTCACCGCCCAGCATATTCCGCGTAGCCGCTCAGACGCCTAAGCGCCCGCCAAGGCCGCCTAGGCGGCCGCCCAAAATCAAACCACCTAACACCGCCGATTAGCTATTAATCGAGTCGAAGACTCACCGCCCAGCGCCTAGGCGGCGCCTAAGCGGCCTGGGCGGCCGAGTTTTAGAACAGTGCCTAAAAGTAAGATAAAATTAGAAGATAGTAAGCTCCTTCACTTTAGGATCAAAACTTATACCTTCCTCAGCAGCTAACAATCTCGACAATAGGTTGGTCTTCTTGCTCTTAGTCATTTTCTTGTTGTCCAGTCCAGCTTCAGGGTTTACGGTTTAGGGTTTATACCTTTACCTTTCCCAACGGTACCATAAGGAAGCTTCTTTAAGCTATCCACTGGCCTTCCCCTCTTCTTCTTACCTTGCCCACTGCCAATAGTTGCCACAACCACCAGTCTCATGTTAATAGCATCCAGATTCTTCTTACCTATAACCAAACCCAACTCAGCTTCTTAAGAGAAATAGTGATATCATCCTCAGTCGTTAAACCCGTACTTTTCAGTGAAAGGTCTAACTTCATTTCCAGGCTCCTCCAATAGTTAGATATTGACACATCTCCGCAGTTTGGCAGCGCCGCCACAGAGGTAGTAGAAAATGACTTTGGGATGCATCTTGGTACCTGCATGCACTTTAAAAACTAGGGTTTGGCCATTAACCAAAACCCTAGAAGTTGTCGGCCCAGAAACACGACCTGCCCACAATTCAGTAATGGAAAATTGTTGCGACATCACTCTTGCAGCTTCACCATCTTCCTCCAAAACTGGTTTTGAGCATGGCAGACCTACGTGCATCACCAAGCCACACTACCCACAGCGACTGAGCAACTTTTTGTATTTGAATTTAACCAAAAACTCCACCTAGTCTATGACCCAGAATTGGTGCTTGAACAGTAGAGGCGGCAACAGTTTGATTTCAACCTGGATTCGAAGCATGCCGGTGTGAAAAGCTGGCCGGTCCCAATCCTAGTTCCCCAAGAGTGCTGCCAATACGACGAAAATGTCGACGACACTCCCTACAAAAAAAATCCAATACGACGAAAGCTTCAACGGCACAAATGTCTCCAAACTCACTCCGTCGTACTCTGCCAAGGCCACTGGAGCCAAAATTCTGTAATCACTAAAGAAAAATTAGACAAATTGGACATGCTAGATTTCCACGCAAGCAATTAACCCTATATTTTCTTTGTTAGTTTATTTTATTTTTTGACAATTTTGTTTGTGTAGGTACAAGCTTTGCACTTGGTGTATTGGCATTCCCATACAAAACGATGAAGTATCCTTTTGAGTCAGCATATGCACCTAATTTGTAGGAAGTTTTCGTTAGGAAAGTATCTTTTTGTTTTCTTAATCTTTATCATGCAAAGATACTTCCCGTATGTGAAGTTGCATCATTGAAATCCAAATTAATTTAGGATGTGTCAAAATTGATTTAGGATTTGTTTTGTTTAAATTGGATATCTTTTATTAAAAGTCCTTTCCTTTTAGGAGTCCAATTAAGGTAAAAGTCGTGGTTATTGAGAATTTGTTCTCTGATGAAGATTTGTGAAAAAGGGCGTTCAATATAAGGGGACTTAGATGCAACAAAGAGATCATCTCGTTTGGCTTAGCAAGAGACGCATAGAAAAACCTTGAAACACTTGTTCCTTGTAAAAGTGGTTCATTGATCATTCTTTCTCTCGAGATCAGTAGAGAAGGTGTTAATGGAAGATGAGCGATAGTTGCAGATCATTCAAGTGAAGAAGGTGATCAAGATTCAAGACAAACACCTCATTAGTTAAGTCTAGTGATTGTAGCCGAGCTAGTGCTAATTGTGTTTGTAAAGAAACATATCCTTCATCATTAGTGAATTGATTTTATTTTGGGTTATCAAGAGTAAGAGCCCCGCAGTGTTTTTAATCTCATACTTGAGGTTTTCACTGCGTAACCAAAAGTTGTGTGTTCTGCGTTATTTTTGGTTTCTACCCAGTAAGGATTGCAACGTGCCTATCAATCCCCGTTTTCCAGAAAACATGTTTTGTCCTTGTATTTTCAGTTTGTTTTTGTGTTTAGTGAACAATGGCCCTTGTCCACTCGAACTCATTCATTTCCACATGAAAGATGGTCTTTTATTGGGGGTCAGTAAAAATGCTAACCTGGTTTTTTAGCCTAAGTAATGCAACTACAACTTCCAACACCTACCATTCTTTGCATCATGTTTGAACCTTTCCTGAGCAAAAGTATTCACTTTAGAATGGATAAAACCTAGTTTTCCTCATCAAAATGTAACACGCTGCTATAAAATGTTAAAGTTAAGTTGAAACCTGGAATGAGAATGGAAATGAAGGGAATGATTCTGGTGCATTAGTTTTCCTGCGCTTACTAATATATATATATATATATACAGATCCTATCTAGAGCGAGGCATCGCTTTGAAATTTCAGAGCGAGGTTAGGGTTTAGGGTCACTTTTCGATCGCATATCCACATCTCAACCGTTCAGTTTCTAGGTACTAATGTATAGATCATCTCTACAAAATTTCAGCCAAATTGATGGTCGTTAAGGCATTGATAACTGCCTTAAAGCTAGTACGGTTCAGTATATATATATATATATATATATATATATATATATATATATATATATATAGAAGCCTTCCAATGAGGGATCCCTTTTTTTGGTATTTTATAGGGATAGGCATTTTACCAACTTTTGGATCATATTTTCACATCTCAACCGTTCAGTTTTTAGGTCCTAATGTGTAGATCACTTCTACAAATTTTCAGCCAAATCGGTGATCGTTAAGGCATCCAAAACTGCAATTTACACGAACGGACCGAATCTGTCGAACCGGAACCGTTCGTGTTTATAATGGTAAATTGCAGTTTTGGATGCCTTAACGATCATCAAATTGGCTGAAATTTTGCAGAAGTGATCTACACATTAGGACCTAAAAACTGAACGGTTGAGATGTGAAAATATGATCCCAAAGTTGGTAAAATGCCTATCCCTATAAAATACCAAAAAAAGGGATCCCTTAGAGGAAGGGCCCTGTATATATATATATATATATATATATATATATATCAATATGACATTTGTCAATATGGACATCCTCATTGAATCCCCAAGAATCACCTCTCCAAAACCCTGGCCTGTCAATCGGATCAGAAAATGAGAAAAGCAATCAATCCCTTCAACCTCCTCGAGCCTACAAGTGCCATTAATTCTCCAGGCATTCCGAAACATTCTCAGAAAAGGAGCGTTGCTTATAATCCCTCACTGTGAGGAGTTTTTCCATGCACCATGAACACTTCCGGTTGTCTCAAACCTTTTCCCTGAGACGGACGCAGATCCATCTGCCATTTTCCTTCTGCGATGGCAAGGAAAGAGGCTAGGCGGGCTGCCATTAATTGCATCAACTAACGTCATTGCTAGTTCTATAGATTGATCTCGCAGAAAACCCTAACCCTAGACTGGGATAGAGAGAGTTAGCTTAGTGATGTGTCAGTTATTTGAATAAATCCTTTAATAGTTAAACTGAATTGTTAAAATAAATCCTTATGGAATAGCCCTTAACGAAGGATTGCAAAATGATAAACACATCCCCTCAATTTATATTTTTTAGGGTTGCATGCAGTAGCTTTTTTTTTTTCTCCTCTCAGAAGAATGCTGTTATGTTTTTGTTATAACAAACAGACTGGAGGTCAGGGGTACAAATTTCATTGTTATCTTGGTTATCATGGGATAGGTGCGGTGATGCGAGTTGCCCTAGGTAGGGGTTGGGGTAGGGATAAAAAAACATAAGAAATAAAACAAAATTTATTGTAAATAAATTAAATGTGATTCTATATAGAGACGTACGTAGAAGTGATGAGGAAATAAATTAAATGGCTGATTGATTCTTTCCTTGTACATTGGGGGATTGATTTCGTGATTGATCGGAACTTTATCTTTCCTTGTTATGTAAGTTCTATCTATTCATCGACAATCATTGTGAAAGATCCAGTAATTCTTAAAGTTGTGCAGCGCCCTAATTCTCATACAATGTTCATAGCATTACGAAGGTGTGTCCAAATCCTGAACATACTACTTTGAATTGTAGATTTTTCTTCAGGAAAATACTAGCTTTTGCTTTAAAATTAGTCTTTATATAATCTTGAATTATCAACAGATTCAATAGCTTGAATGCATATGAATTTCTAAATCTAAAGAATTCTTCTAAAATGACAATCAAAAAGCTCTACTCATAAACTAATTTTGATATTAATTTGGTTTCAGCAATCTTGGCATGGATTCATACACGAGTCTCAAACAAAGTGATGAAGATAAGAAGAAAGAAGATAGCAGCAAGTCTGGAAAAAAACCAAGAAAGGATCAGTTCCCTGACACTTTTTTCCGTGAAGAGATGATACAATATTTAAAGAAATTAAGACGAGAGAAGAAAAGTGCGCCAAAGACCAAGAATTCTAAGTGAAGGTGCAACGTACAGTCCCTTTATCTTTTCTTTTCTTTTCTTTTTTTAATCAATGTAGAATTCATCAATACAAGAAATATTGCAAAGAAGATTTATATCTGCTTAATTTATTCGAGGAACATCCAGATTTGACAATCTTCAAGATTAATCAAATTCTATCTAATGTAACATATGACATATTTACAGCTCAATGTATGTACCTGTTTGTTGAGCATGAGGTAATCAAATCCATCAAAATAACACCCTAACAGGTTCAAAACCAAGATCAATGGATTTCTTCACTGCATCCAATACTAATTGTGTATTTCTGCTGATTTGTGGCCATTTTTGGTCCGGATTACACCCAAATTCCCTGATGCCCTCGGCAAGTCTTGAGAGCTCTTGAACCATCAAGGCCTCTTGAGGCAGCTGAGAAACCACTCTAACTTCTTCAGGTACTACACTCCACCCAATGTGGAGTTCCGCAAACTTTGCACCGGTTGTGAATTCAAATGAAGAATAGTTCTCAGCATATGGAATGATGTAGTCATTGCAATGCACTGTACCATTAGAAGCAGATATAGCCAAGTCCATGGATGTGTGGGAGAGGAAAGAACAGTGAATTGTTGCAACTGTTGGGTCCAGTGGTTCCCATTGAATTGATGCAGTGAAAGACAAGATGACCCCTGCAGAGTTTTTTGTGACATCTGGTAGAGCAGTGACTATGGTTGGTAGTTGGTAGTCCTTAGCCCACAAAATGGCTTCAATGCAGTACCAGCCTAGGTCCCCAAGCGCACCGAGAGCATCTAAATCTGGTTTCACTCTTATGTTGTTCTCCAAAAATTCCTTGGTTCCTGGAAGTGTTGATGAGCTATGAATCTGAAAAGCGTAAAAGCATATGATAGTTAGATACAAGTTATGAAAACTTTTGAAGAGGAGTCAATTGATAGCATTTATAAACTGAGAGTTTCACATTTATTGCTGACAAGCAACTCAAGCAAACTATACTCAACATTCAACAATGTCAAGAGTCAAGAGTCAACCTATAGCTAGTAACATTATCATCAAGTACTGAACAGACTCCAAGAAAAAAAAAAAAAAGTCTCTGCATTCAGGAACCATCTCATTATGACAACTTCCTCAAAATCCATTTCTCTTTGGTCATAACACCCCTCCCCCAACCCAAAAAAAGAAAAAAAGACTAACCAACTCTTAGTGATATTGCTAAGCATGAAACTGCAGAAATGAATGAAATTCAATCTGTAATAACCCTACTCTTAGTTATGTTGTTATAATGATACAATTACAGTTAAAGAGGTGCATATCCAGTCCAGCCAAAGAAAAAACAGAAGAAGAAGAAGAAATCAAAAGTCTAAATTGCAAGATTGCATGTAGAGACAAAAGAAGTGAAAGGCACAACACTTTGCAAGCTTAAATAAGCAAATAGTTGAGTGAGCCCTCAGATTAAGTGCAACACAAAGAAATCCAAAAGATGAAGGATGAACTGATGAACTAGTACGTATACTATGGTAAGAATGATAGGAGTCGGTTACTTACGTAGTTGATTTGACCAAAGAGCTTGGAATCAGAGATCAAGTCCTTCAATTTGGCAGTCCTAGGGTGATGCAGCCACATACTCCCACTCATGAACTGTACACCGTTGGATTGGCAAGCTTGGAGTATCTGATCAAGCTCACCCACATCAAGAGCCGCTGGTTTTTCCAAGAGCAAGTGCTTCTTCTTGCGGGCAGCCAAGACAGCCCAGTGAAGATGAAAACTAGTGGGCAGAGGCATGTACACAGCATCGACACATGGGTCATCGAGCAGCTGATCATAGCTGCCGTAGATGTTGAGGGTCTGAGTGGACAGTCCATTGTTGGCTGCGAATTTGTGGGCTTTCTCGATGGAGCGGCTCGCAATGGCGTACAGGGTCGAATTGGGTGCCAGGTTTATGGCGCGAGCTACCTTTCTAGCTATGTCCGCACATCCTAATATGCCGAAACGTATTTTTGGGTTTTCAGACATTGCTTCTGCTTCTGGTTCTTGGCCTTTGTGTGGTGCACTGAGTGAAAGGATCGTCTTATCTACTTGCTCTTCATATGTACGTTGAGATGGTGAAGTGATTTGGTGGGTCTTTGGGCCTCATCATCTTGGGTCTCATAGGGAGTGGGTCAGCAGCGATCCAGCTAGCTTTTCATCACTCATGACATCTCCATCTCATAAAGCCAAATCAAAGTTAAATAAAATAACCCTTATATAAATTATCTTCTTGGATCTACTGCAGGACATGCAGGACATGCATCTATATTCTATACTATTTAACATAAAATATATCCTAATTAACATAAAAAAAATCAATGATGCACACGTTGCCTTATATAACAAAACACTAGGCTTTCTCCGCTGTCCAAGCACAAACATCCATTTTAACTTTCTGTTCCTAGTTGCCTCCATAACTCGATCGCCACCCAATCCACAAGTCAAGCAACCAAGGCTCACCTTCCTCTGCAACTCAATCCACCAGAAGATCGTTATCGATCATCATCATGGCCCTCTTAAACACTCTCTTTTTCTCAATACTGGTTCCGGTGGCGGCGGCTGTGCTCCTCTACCAGCTCGACTCGTTCGACCCGGCTCCTCTGCCGCTTCACGAGTTGAGTGAGCAAGTCGCGGCTGCCCCGAGGCACAATGGTCACATGCTCAAAGGGTCGGAGTTTTTGGGTGTTGGGACTTTAGCAGGGCCAGAAGACGTTGCTTATGATTCCAAGTCGGGACTCATTTACACGGGATGTGCGGACGGGTGGATCAAGCGAGTCAAGCTGAACGAGTCGGCTGATGACTCGGTGGTGGAGAACTGGGTTAATACCGGCGGGAGACCACTCGGACTCGCTCACGAACATGGCGGAAAGCTTTTAGTAGCTGACGCGGAAAAGGTCAGCGTCACTTACTGTCCTCAACATTTAACACATGCAAGTTTCTTTGTTTTTGTCTGTTGCTTGTCTATATGTTGTAATCATGTGTTTTTTTTTCCATGAAAATATCAGAGAAATTTTAAATACACACTCCAAACTATTTAATACACATCTCTATTATTTTATATTTCAAATCAGATTTTATAGTTAGATTAAATGACTAAAATAGATATCTATGTATTAGAAGAAAAATAATAATAATCATATATTCCTTATATAATCCTATAATTATAAACACAATAAATTTCTATACATGCATCCTCATTTAAAACAAGAATAAAGTTATAAACCATCTAATGTAAATTTTTCTTAAATAAATTGTAATTAAATGGAGTGAGAAACCATATATTTAGAATTTCAAAATCAGTGGCATTAAATGTTTTTAAAACAAATCGCTTTACTCCCATTTTTAGTTTTTTTTCTTTCTAAAAGTTATGATTAGTCAATTTATTATCTAATATAAAACATCACAGGTATAAAACTTTGTAAATGTTAATTTGTTTGACCATCCAATGACAGTTTCGTAGTTCCGCCGTTGTGGAGAAACTACTGATACAATTTTAGTTGAATGTTCGACTCTAAATTTTATATTGGGCTAAATACTGGTTACTACCTTATGGTTTAGGTCCAAAATCAATTCAGTCCCTGAACTTCTAATTTCATCAAAAACACCCCTGTACTTTCAATTTTGATATAATAGGTCCAATTTGTTAATATTCAGTTATGGGTTCAACTTATAGTTGGATTATTTGTTGAAAAACTTTTTATTTGATAGATTTCTAATAGTGAGACTCACTCCTAAATTGACTATGCATGCCACCTCAACACCACATCATAAAACATAAGCCATATATGAGCCACGTCAACAAGTTAAATGACTCAATTATCAGAAGATGAACAGATTGGACCTATTAGATCAAAATTGAAAGTGCAGGGGTGTTTTTGATGAAATTAGAAGTACAGGGACTGAATTGATTTTGGACCTAAATCACAGGGTAGTAACTAGTATTTAGCCCTGTCACGCCCCTGATTTTTAACAAAAATAAAAATCGATATATATAATCTCATAATTATACATGCGTGAACGTTCAGTCATCAATACAAATACCTGGAACATCTTTCCCTTAAAACAAGTATATACTGATGCCCTGAACCAATCCAAGTTAATATACACTCGCTCCACAGAGTTATATATTACACAAATTTACGAATTAAATTGTCATCACAAATTAAAACGTAAATGCTCCTCAGAGCTTACTACATAGCGGAAGTCATACACTGGCAAAGCCAACAAAATTTGCTTCCTACCCGTTCTGCTGCCAACAAGCTACCTCAGCTTCAGCCACGATTTTCCTGACCTGCAAGATTAACCCCTACACCGTTTGAATGGTACACCGGGGTTGCCAAACAACAAACCCGGTAAGCTTTTGCAAGCCCGTATGAGTAACTCATGAACATCAATCAACAACTCACACCAATCTACTTAAGGAACACATGCAACCATGATTCCTTCTAACATTCCATATCCTTTCCACAGAAAGGACAACATGAGTCACCGCCGTGACAATGTTCTATTTGCTAACTTAACCATCAAGTAGCAATTCAAGCCTCATCTAGACAATTAAAGAAGAATACCATCGGAACTCTCCTTTAAACTACATACCTATGAGTCTCCAGCAACCTCGACCGTTACTCCCATAAGCTATCATGGCAGACAGACTAGAGCTCTATTAAAATCGTAATCACCAAGGACGTGATTACCTATTTCCTGCCTTGGTCACCATCTGCGACCTGTCACCATCTGTGACATATGATTTCAGACCCCGTCTGATCATGAAATCAAACATCAAGGTCGCCATCTACAACCTGTCACCACCTGTGACATATGATCTTTAGACCCCGTCTGGTCTCAAAGTCAAACGTTCAGTAAGTCACACCTGACCTAAAACGTTACAATTATCTAATTTCAACTTTCCTATCCCTGCTCACCATCTGTGACCCTTGGTACAAAGACCAATACATTTAAATGAGTCACGCTTGACTCAAAAATGTAACATCAATTCAATACTTTTCAAACAATAGAAAACATCTTTTTCTACAATATTGTTTCCATGAAAAGTCACATTCAACAATAATATAAGCATCATCATGCATATTATTCATCAAATACCATCCACAAGAATATATATATTTCACGTAAATATATATATACGTAGTCATTCGCTCAGGAATGCCTACTAATACCAACTATAGTTTGCAGTTAATTAATTAACGCCAAAACAATAATGGTACTTCTGTTCATAAAGATCCTTGTGAGATTTACTCACCTCGAATTCCCGCTGCGTCTTCAACCAAGAACAAAGCGGCCAATCCGCCAATTAACCGTCCAAATACTTCGTCAAGTACCTAATCACAAAAGGTTTCCACTTAGTAACGATTCACATTTGATTTAAGTCCGAAACCCCTGTTTTGAACTAAAATCCCAAAAGTGGCGCCAATCGAGGCAACACCACATCCAAGACCTCCCCAAGTCTCCGGAATACGTCCACGATCGATGTGTCCAAGCCACACGTCGATCCAATGCTTAAATCCACAAGGATTTGAATAAATTCACCGATATGAAACGGTAAAAATCATATCAATTTGATATGAACTCCAAAATTTGCATATTATATATCGAAACACTCGTATCGACTAGTAGAAGACATATAATACCAGAAACAGTCCCATACATGGCCGGAACGCCGCCACAGGCGGTGGTGCACTGCCGCCGGCCAAAACTCAATATTTCACAAAACTCCCAACATCAAAAAGCTTCATCTAAGCATGCTTGTGAAATCTCATAACTAACTCGAAGTCAGAAAACAACCATAAGGGATCGAAAACTACCTCACAAGTCGTGAATAGTAATCCAAACTGAGTTGATCGAGTTTTCACGTGAATCCTTCCAAACAACCACCACAGATCGCACAAGGAGGCTGCTGCGAACTCCCTAGGCCAAGGTTGAAGCGCCGCCGACGTTGGAAGCTGGAAAACCAATCGGGTCCAAAAACACCCAACTGCACCGCCTTGCAGCGCCGCCGCGGAGGAGAATCGGAGCTAGAGGACACCAGAGGGACGACCAGACGGAGGAGGCGAACTGATCTGGAGAGTTTTCGTCGCCGGAGACCGCCGCAGTTCGCCGGAAAAGTCGGGTCGGATCCGCCGGGTTCGGGTCGGGTCAGACGGAAAACTCAGATAGTGAAGGTATCGACCGAGAGAGAAAAGAGAGAGAAAAAAAGGTTTCCGGAAATGGAAACTGAAATAGTGAAAATAATTTCTGATTTTCTCTATTTATACTAAAACGGAAAATTCTTCCGATAGCCATATCTTTCTCATACGAACTCTGATTCCCGCGTTCCGCATGTCCACGAACTCGTATCGACGCGCTCTACAGCTTTCATGAAGGAAGTTTCCCGAGAATCCCAACGTACCAAAAAGTCAAACTTCACACGACCCCTTAAACTGTGAAATTCAAATAATTATACGGACGAAAATCATTCCACTTCACATACAATCTACGAATAAAGCACAATAACAATTATTCGTACAACTGGTCCATTATTAATTACCAAAATTAAATAACAGAAATCCAGGTCATCACAAGCCCTTTTATATTTGATCAATATGGTGTTTGGTGGATGAGAACTCAAATAAAACAAAATATATTTTTAAGCATCTATTTGAAGGGAACAATAATGAATCCTTATGGATTTCCCAAGGTTCGAAAAATCGCTAGGCGCTAGTCGGGCGGTGGCCAGGGGACTAGCGCCCAGAAGCCTAGGCAGCGCCTAAGCGATTTTGTATTTCTTAATTTTAATTTTTATTATATAGCTTTTATTTACAAAAGTTTTTAGTTTTTTTTACCCATTTTTCTTTTGATGAAAGTTTGAACCGATGATACAAAATGCTAATTTGGGCTGAAAACAAAAATCAATTCGGTAATGGCTCATAGAATGAGCCCAAGTAGTATTTCTCACCAGTCACGTGCCCAAATGGTCATGAGGTCAAAATAATTTCATCTCATTAGTCAAGAAGAGGGCACTTCGTAGTCTCCAACTCTCTCTCTGAAGCAAAGGCCATGGATCACGCCCAGATCATTCTTCTAGGGTTACCACTCTTCCTCTTCTGCTTCGATGTCCTTAACCTCTTCACTCTCCGGCCACCACCGCCACCTTCTCACAAGGCTCCCCATCAAATCCACCACCATGACCACCTCCAAAACAAACCACCTCCACTCCCCAAAGACACCCTAGATTTCCCCTCACAAGTATTCCAAGCTCTTTCGCTTCTGTAAATTTTGATTTTTTTGCTCTCTTATGCTAATTTGCATCGTCTTTCCTTGACTCGATCAATTTCAGAAACCAAGCGCTCCGGCGTCGGCAACACAGACCACCTAGCCGCCCAGATCACCCAGACCGCCCAGACGGACGCCCAGGCCACCTAGACGGCCGCCTAAATCCTATCAGCCTAAGGCATCCGTTTAGCCATTAATATCCTCGGTTTGCTGCCGCCCAGCGCCTAGGCGGCCTGGGCGGCCCTTTTTTCTCTACACTGGGATTTCCCAATAACTAACACAAGTAATTAATATGGTCAATTATAAAACATTAATATGTTAATATATACTAATCAAATTAAATAGTAGCCTTAATGTAGTTAAATAATAGTGTATTTCATGGTTTTTTTGTTTAAGGATATTTGAGGTAATATGGGTTGTGTATTTAGTAAAATATTAGGATGAGAAATTAAATGGTAGGTGTATTGAGTAAGGAGTGTGTATTAAGTAATTAGGGGTGTGTTTAAAACTTATCAAATATCGATCATGTGGCCGAGTCATGCCTTGTTGATCAGCTGACTTGGCTAATATTGTAAAAGTTATGGATTCAAATATCATTGACATCAGAAATGGGTGCGTAGGTTGGGGATAAAAAAATTTTTGATCATGCTAAATCATTTAGTTATTTTGGAAGAAAATGTAGAAACCAAAAAAAAAAGGAACATATGTTGGGAAAAAAAAATGCTGATTTACTCATTTACATGGTATGACATGTTAATTCATATTTCCTTATTGACATGGTGTGACATGTGAATTCATAATTTTAAAAAAAATAAAATAAACTAATGCTCATTTATAAGGTGTGACATGTTTATTAGTTCCTCAGAGTCAAACTATTTAGGAAACAAGTTTCATTCTTAATTCTACGGAAGTGTCTGCCACGTTCTATAAAAAGTCACCGTCATTCCCCTTGTTTAAATTTTGTATTAATAAGAAAAGAGAAATATATCAAGGAGAGGTTACCAGGGGAAATACTATTGTTTGCTTTTATGATCATAGACATGGGTTATTAACCAAATGTGGGAAATACTAAATACTAATCAGGGGCTATTAAGAATAGCTGAGGATGGAGCAGTGGAGCTGCTGACAGATGAGGCTGAGAGTGTAAAATTCAAGCTAACAGATTGTGTAGATGTAGCGAAAGATGGTATGATTTACTTCACAGATGCTTCATATAAAAACGGCTTACAAGACTTCATCTGGGACTTTCTAGAGGGCAGACCCCATGGTAGGTTACTCAGCTACAATCCGTTTACCAAAGAGACCAAAGTGCTCGTCCGCGACCTCTACTTTGCTAATGGAGTAGCACTCTCTCCGGATCAGAATTATGTGATCTTCTGCGAAACTTTGTTGTATGAAATATCTCTTAAACCCTCATATAGCTAGAGTGTTGGATTTGTGATTTTGTATTAATAGTTGATACATATGTTGCAGGAAAAGATGTAGAAAGTACTACCTACAAGGCCAGAAGAAAGGGAGCATAGAGAACTTCATTGACAACTTGCCAGGCTCTCCGGATAATATACGATATGATGGGGAAGGCCATTACTGGATCGCAATACCTACGGTGATTATTTTTCCTCTCATATAAACAAGGAGCTAGCATACATTGTTATGAATTCATATACTTTGTTCATTGTTATGAATAAAATAATGAGGAATATTTAATCATCATATGAAATTCATAGTTCATTGACATTTTTTGTGCCAAATTGGCAGGGGACTTCAGCTATTTTCGATCTAACACTTAGGTACCCTTTTATCCGAAAAGGGCTGGCAATCGTGGAGAAGTATATAGTCAGCAGACCATATAAGGAGAAGAATTCTGGTGTACTTGCTGTGAACTTGGAAGGGGAACCTACAGCCCACTATTTTGATCCAGATTTGTCACTCATTACAAGTGGGATCAAGATCGGAAACTACCTCTACTGCGGCTCCATTCTCAATCCATACATTATCCGCCTAGATCTGGAACAACATCCTGCACATACCACTACATAAGCTTCAATCACCAGAAATTTCATCCATAGTTAATGTACTATTTCTTGTTCTCCTCGAAGAGACATTTGCCTGTTCAATTTCATTTATAAGCTGTCCTTGCTGTATTTGAAATGCTGTTCCCCACATTTGCTGTAGTGACCTAGAGGTCATCTTCAAATGCATCTGATTAAGGAGTAGCCCTTGTTGTAGTTTTCGGGTTTCTCATTGTCAGTTAATTGTAGTGGCATAGCTTTAATATATTGAGCAGTCGGTACGATGGCTCAAAGATCGTAGAATAACGCTAATTAGACCTCAATGAGCTTCTCAAAATTATAGAATCTGAAAATTAATTAGATATTGTTGTAAAACGAACATAAAAGTGTTCCAGAAAATGGAGAGAGCTTTTCTTCAAAGAACTTAAGAGAGAGAGAGTTTAGATGCAGAGGAGTGTAGTATGTTCTGTATTCATCTTCTCTCAATAGAAGGGTTTATATAGGAAGATCTTTCTGCAACTCTACATGGTTTCTGCTGCTCTACTTACTGTTACTTCACATGGCTTCATGACACACAAGCCAACATAATGATTACCCTTTACCTATAGCCATCATGATTACCCTATACCTATTTACATGATATGGCCAACATAATAATTACAACACTTCCCCTTGGATATTTCATGTCAATAGTGTTGCCTAGGTTGTGCGCTTCTAAGTTGCCTCATCAAAAACCTTGCCAAGTAATAAAAACCCTGTGGGAAAAAACAACCTTGGTCGAAGGAGAAAAATAGCACAACACGCGTGAGTGTGGAGTAGTAATATCACAGCTGCGGAGATAAGTGGAGTCTTCTTATCAGCATCATAAGTAGGTAGTATGTTTACGAGAGGGATGCATTAGAGTTGCTACACCAAAACCTTGCCCGGTAAACCCAATGGGAAAAACCCGGGTCGAAGGGAAAAGATGAGCAAATGCATATATGTCGAATCAAAGCATCTTCAGGATGTAGTATAAGTGGGGCGACCATGCTAAAGATGTGCCTCGTTAAAACCTTGCCAGGTAACAAAACCTAGTGGGACAAAATAACCCTGGACGAAGGACAAAAAGAGTACACGATGGTCAAGTGGGTATGCTTCGGATACTCCCCCTGATTTCAACTCCCCCTGAAAATTACATGTTAGAAAATTTAGATAATTTACATAGACCAATATTTTGTACATGCTTCTGGAATGTAGACTTTTGTAGTGACTTGGTGAAGAGGTCTGCGCAATTGTCTATAGATCGAATATGCTTGACCTCAATCTTCTAATGCTCTTGTTGTTGCTGATTGAAGAATAATTTTGGTGCAATATGTTCGGTGCCGTCTCCTTTGATGAAACCTGTCTTCATTTGCTCGATGCAAGCAGCATTATCCTCGTGGATAGTGGTTGGTTCATCAATGGTGGAATGCAGCCCACATGTGCTTTGTGATGGCTCTCAACCATATACATTCATGTACTGCTTCGTGAAGAGCTAGAATGTCAGCATGATTCGAAGAGATAGCAACAAGGGTCTGTTTTGTAGACCTCCAAGAAATTGCAGTATTCCCAATGGCAAAGACATAACCAGTTGGGGAATGCGCCTTGTGTGGGTCTGATAGATAGTCTGTATCAGCATATCCAACAAGGCGAGCATCATTCTGAGGATCAAGTGGGTTTGATCCATTCCTTGATGCATAGGGATAGAATAAGCCCATGTCCGCCGTACCTCTACGGTAGCGAAAAATGTCTTTTATGCCATTCCAGTGGCGGCGTGTTGGCGCAGAGCTATATCTAGTTAACAAGTTCACATCGAATGCGATGTCCTGTCTAGGGCATTGAGCCAAGTACAATAATGCGCCTATTGCACTTAGATATGGGACTTCTGGCACCAATATCTCTTCGTTATCACCTGCAGAACGATACGGTTCTCTCTAGACTTCGGACGACCATGGGTGTGCTTGCTTTTATCCTTATTAAAGCATATTAACATCTTCTGGATGTAATTTGGTTGATGGACCAAAATTTCATCTGCACTTTGCTCGGGCTCCAGGTCGAGACAATAATTTGTTCTCCCAAGGCCTTTCATCTCAAATTCCGACTTCAGGTGCTTTGCAGTTTCCTTGATCTCTTCAGGAATATCAATCAAATTCATATCTTTGACATAGACCGCCATAATTGCAAACCCGTAACTTGTTTCCCTAATAAACACGCATGGGCATAGTATATTATTCACATGTCCCATCCCGACCAAATATTCACTTAGACGGTTATACCACCTCCGTCTAGATTGTTTCAATCCATCAAGTGAACGCTGCAAAACTAATGAAGAGCGTGTTCCGTGGTCTAGAACTTATTTGCATCGGGTATATTAAGTCCTTCAGGAAATTTTATGTATATCTCTGTATTATGATCCCCATAGAGATAAGTTGTGACCACATTCATAAGCTGCATATTCAGTTTTTTTCGGAAACTACCAAACTGATAAGGTAGCTGAACGTTATGACGTCCATTACGGGAGAATACGTCTCCTCGTAATCAATCACAGGGCGTTGAGAAAATTCTTGCGCCACTAGACGAGACTTGTGTACCACAATCTCGTTTTTCTCGTTACGTTTCTTTACAAATACCCATTTAAATTCTACGGGTTTAACATGGGGAGGTGTAGGAACAACAGGTCCAAACACCTTTCTCTTTATCAAGGAATCTAATTCGACCTGGATTGCTTATTTCCTTTTTGGCCAGTCGTCTCTTCGTTGATATTGATCAACAAAGCAGGGTTCGAGGTCATCGCTTATTATAATTTCGGTGGCCACCGCAAATACTAATATATCATCGATGATAATCTCAATCCGATTCCAAATCTCACTAAATTTACTGAGATTTCTCTATTCTCGGGAATGGGTTCAAATGTTGGAGCGTCCCCCAACATGGTCTCTTCTAGGACGTACCCATAATCCGGATTTATCTCGTGAGATGAATCAGTTTGAGATTGCGATGTCAAGAAGATTCATTTGTGCTGAGTTTACCCTCTTCTGGGGATAAGAATCTTTCGAACCTAATGGTCTACCTCGCTTCTGGGCAGGGACATGTGACTGGTTAGCCGTCATGGTCGTACCTCGTCCATCTGGGACGACATGTCCTACGGGGACGTCTATCCTTACAGGCATATTTGCAGCAGGTATATGTGATCTCGTCACTTTAGCTAGATCAGAGAAAGCGTCTGGCATATTTTGGGAACGGTAACGTTCTTATCTCCCCCTAACGGCGGGAAGACTGTCTCATCAAAGTGACAATCCGCAAATCTAGCGGTAAAGAGATTGTGGCGGTACAATTGGCACGAGGACTGCATACCCAAATGCGCGTAAGTGCGAAACGTCAGGTTCGTGCCCAGTCATCAGCTGTAACGCGGAGTAAGGTCGGGTAGCAGTGAGCCTCAACAGGACCAACATGGCTGCATGCAAGATTGCATAGCCCCACGCAAAAACTAGAAGCTTGGTGTTCATTACCAATATTCTATTTACGAGACCATCTTGGGTGTGAACATAGGAAACTGTATGTTCAACATCAATCTCAAGGGATATGCAATAATCATCGAAAGACTTCGATATAAACTCTCCGGCATTATCAAGTCTTATGGACTTTATGGGATAATCCGAGTGGTGAGCCACAATTTCATGATCTGGGCGAGAGTTTAGCAAAAGCAGCATTTTCTTGTGGACAATAGTGTAACATGTGATCACTTTGTCGATACATCAACCAAAACCATGAAATATTTAAATGGTCTGCATGGTGGTTGGATAGGTCCACAAATTTTCCTTGCATTCTGTGCAGAAAAATTGTGTGTATATATACTAGTCTTTGCACATGATGGTCTAGAGTTTAACATTCCTAACGATCGAGCAAGTTTGGCATAATGTGTTACTAAACACAAGACCCTTATTCAGAAGGGGGTGCCCGTGTGATAAGTTGAGGATACGGTGCATCATACTTTGACCTGGGTGTCCCAGATGGTCATGTCATAGCAAGTAGTTGCTTGAAAAGTTAGCTTCTAGATAACATATTTCAATTTCTCCAATATACGCTTCTGGCCGCATATTCAAAGGTTATGAAAAGATATTACACTCATTTTTCTCAGTGGTTTCAACATGATAACCGTTGGTTCGAAAATCCTTAATACTCAATAACGTTCTTCTGGAACGTGGAGAATATAAGGTCTTATTAATGGTAAATTCAATACTATTGGACAACATAAAGTGGACTATGCCATAGCCCTCTATCAGGTTGGATCGTCCTGATGCAGTTGTCACAGAGGTATGAATAGGCAATAAGTTTGAAAATATCTCCGATCTGGGAGTATGGTGTGCATAATAGCACTGTTAGCCAGACAACAAACTTCCCCATAGAATATGCCTATTCATTTATTTAATTCAATGGATCACATGTATAAATAAATTTATTGAATTAAATATATTCGAACATAACCACATTTCTATAATCCAAAATAATTGAAAACATAAATCACCAAAATCTGAAGATGTTTCATTCATTAAGATGAAAATATGGCACAAGGGGCCAATTATATCCATGTCTTCGAGTTCTAATTCTCGGTATGTTTAGTAACTGCCTGAAAATCCATGATCTCTAGTGTGGAATCGATGGGAAATGACTCTTCAATAAAGTTGGTATTTCGAGTTCCGCGACCGGCGTAATACTCATCTACTGCTTCGGCTATCGCACAGCAGGTGCGGGACCAGTAGTCAATTCCTCCACATCGATAACAAAGATCATGCTGATTTTTGTGGCAACGAGCCAGACCAATGTTCCTTTCAACTCGGGCTTGCTGAGCTAGGGCATCACAATTCTCACCACATGGGCCTTGACCATGTGGAGTTGGATTACGTGCTCCTTGGCCTCTTGGGCCTTGGCCACCTGACTGATGGTCATGTGGGTTATTTTCCTTCTGCCAATCATATCTTGCTTCAGGCAAGAAAATGGTCATTTGATTGTTAAAGCGCTCTTCCAGAGCGACCCAAAGAGTCTGTGCATCCTCTTGATCGGATACTCAACTTGGAGTGCTTTCTCCATATGTTTCTTTATGAAAATTATGGCACTCGCCTTAAAAGCATCAATGGCGACATTGTCGACATTGTCAACATTGTTTATTGATCTCATCTTCGTTGCAGTTAGATGAATTATCACATTTGAGTCCACTTTAGATAGTTTCTTCCGGAAACCTCCAAAGCAACAAAGTCAAGTTTGTTGAGATTTGACATTTCTTACAGGAAAGGAACAAATAATCTTAGTGCTTTGGGTAGTATCGTCCATAAGCAACTAATAGGAATTTCAGGTTCTATAACATGATATGGAAAATCGGATTAAACATGTAAAATCTACTGGTTTTATCATGTGTGGTGAATTTATGAAGGAAACTTCAAGTTTCTTAAATGGCATTATCGAAACTACAGGTTCGATATGTGTATGAACTACTGGTTCATTTAGAACTTCTAGTTCATTAGGTACCTGCATTTTCTACACATATATTCTAGTGCGAAAATTTAGACAAGTAACACAATAATATTCAATAGAGCAAATTGAAATAATATCTCACAAATTGAATAAATGGAAATCACAAATCAATTGAGATATTAATTGCATGCTAGTAATATAACATATTAATTATCACACAATTATGTGAATAAATGCTTCTGGCAATTAATTACACATATTAGATATGGTGAATCTATTTACAATATCAAATCAATTTTCCTTTCATTTTTGATTCTGCTGGACCAAATAAGGAGTGGGCTTGATAGTGAAGCTTATCGGGCTTAGTCTGCGGGCTTGTGACCCGGCCTTTCATGCGTAAGTCAAATGGTGTGTGAGGCCTGCTGGGCTGCTAGGTCCCGCAGAGGGAAAGTGGGCCTGCTGGGCTCAGGTTGGTCTGCCAAAGAATGAAAAGTTATTATTCAACCCTTTCGGTAACTCCAATTGAATACGACCAGGTAAGGAAAGATGAGGTTTAGGTGGAGCGAGGCTCTCTTAAGTACACAGCCTCATCTGAACCTTGCCTAGACATCGCATCCAACTGGATGAGCCTAGTTTGAGAAGATTCATAACTTTTGTCATGACAACATGTGGTGAGCTTCTGTTCTAGCCTTGTAACTTGGGTCTGAGCTTCTGGCTCGAATTTGTTGTTGTGACTTTGGGCTTGATTTGAGCTTCTGACTCAGCCTCTATTAATATTCACAATTATAATATAACCAAATTCAATATATGTTATTAAATCGTAACATAAATAAATTAATGCAGCGGTTATGTACCTAAGGAAATGGGTTCAAATCCCATTAATGCTTCTTGCATTTCGTATAGGTAATAAATTGGGCAAATGCTTATGGCATAACGTTTATGTAATAATCGCGTAATAATTTAGCCCATAATGCTTCTAGCATAAGGAATTATAATGGCATAATTCAAATTTGTGTAACCAAAAAATTAAGTCCATAATGCTTCAACAAAAATCACAAAAACATGATTGCAGCTTCTACTGAACAAAAGTCGAAAGACGAACTGAAACATTAAGCAAAACTACCCAGAAAAATACAAAAATTTACAGATATGTACTAAACACATAAGGGCTCTAGCATACAAAATTTGGTGAGTTTTGGAGTTGATTTACTATTTCAAATAAATACTGGAACACAGAGAACAGAAGGTAAAATGAAACAGCAAAATCGGTTTTTGTTTGGAAAAACCTACTTGGTTGTAGAGCTTGGTAGATTGACGTTGATTGAATGATGAACCGCCTCTTCTCTGCAACCCCAAGAGTTATTCACCTCGTCTTGGAAATCTGCAATCCGAATCCTAGAGCTATTCGTGCTGATAACGTGTTGTAAAACGAACATAAAAGTGTTCCAGAAAATGGAGAGGGCTTTGCTTCAAAGAACTTAAGAGAGAGAGAGTTTAGATGCAGAGAAGGAGTGTAGTATGTTCTGTATTCATCTTCTCTCAATAGAAGGGTTTATATAGGAAGATCTTGCTGCAACTCTACATGGTTTCTGCTGCTCTACTTACTGTTACTTCACATGGCTTCATGACACACAAGCCAACATAATGATTACCCTTTACCTATAGCCATAATGATTACCCTATACCTATTTACATGATATGGCCAACATAATAATTACAACAAATATTTATTTATAATAGGTTTGACCTTCTAACATTTTTCAGACCAAAAAAAAAAAAAAAGACCTAACATTTTGTTTTTTCAGAAGAATGAAAACAGAGGTCGACCTTCATAGTTCATTCTTTCAGTTGAGTATTTTTCTAAAACCGGAGCTTAATTTCTAAAGTCACAGTATCCTAGCTATAGATGTCAAAGACATCGAGTCAAAAATAGGTACCTACTCCATAGTTACAACTTACTAGTTTATATAGCAGGCAAACTAAGAAATGCTCTTGACACCAAATTTTGCATTTGGAATTCCTATTCAATTCTACTTATTTTTAGCATTTTTCTGGTCGGTTCACCGTGCTCAACCAAAATTTGTGAAGAGTCGTACATATATCATCTATATGATAGTTCCTTGATGCCTAAATCTTTCATAAGTTGTGAGAACTGGTACTCATTTTCACTCTGTTGAGAGGTGTACCATTCCATGCTCTACTGAGCACCATGCTTTGCCCAATGTAGTCTCTGCCGTAACCTGATCCTCGGTCGAGGCCATGGGGCTTGCATTGTTTACAGAGTCGGATCCAGGAGTCCAAGTTTAGTGGGGCTTGAACTTCTTAACAACGTGAAGAAAAAAAAAAGGAGAATCTCGACGGTGCGAGCAATGCCATTATGCCAATACAATTATAATTCACATATATGTAACACCTAAAATTACAATTATGAGAGCAATGCCGTTATGCCAAAACATTTATCAAAATAGCAAGATTTAAATATTTAATGACGGTATTACCTTTATTTTTTTTCAAGCTTTCTCAAAGGAATTGTGGCCCTCTGCTTCTGAGTTCTGAGCCCTTCTCCTCACTAACCTTAGTGACCGAGTGCAACTGGTACAATCATGAATCATACAAAGTTACAAACTGCAATTGAAGAAGAAATCAACATTAAATGGAAATCAAATTATCAAACCCATTTCTAACTACCGAATCAGTATCATTACCTTAATTAAAATCAAGTAATCAACATCAAGATCAAAAGGAAATTGAACTCATTTGACATTTTGACCATTTTAACCATCAAATCAGTTAGAAATGGATTCGGGAGTGCTCCAAGTCTCCAGCCGAGTTTGGCGGGGGGAGGAGGAAGAGGAGGAGGGGGTTCTTGAAAGGAGAGGAGTAGTCAAAAAAAAAAAACAAAAAGCTATATACCTAAAAAGCTCGGTGGGGCTTGAACCCAACCCAACATGTGGCTGGATCGACTAAAAGTGTAGTTAGTGGTAATTTGCTAAATTTTTAAACGCTAAATCGGAATGATACATAGAAGCGTCATATCAAGCACATAAAGATCCAAATCGGATAATAAGAGAGAAAACGCACCATTTTGACTGTTGGGTTTGGTTTTGAACACCTTGAATTGTAATTCGACAGAAGAGAGAACGTTCCCTTTATATCGTCTTTCATCTTTTTGAGTTAAGAAGAGTCATAACTAGGACTCCTCTCTTTTCTCTCAAGATCCCGCCTACTTTTCCCGCTTGTATGAGAGAATAATGAGAATGATAACTCGAAGATTTCTGCGCCTTTTTGAGATAAGAACAAGAAGAAGTTGTTCCATTTTGGGTTCTTTTGTTTTTGAATGAATTTACAGATAATAGAAGAAGAAAAAATAATAGATTTATCAAAGGAAACAATAGTGATAGTTAGTTTCATATATGATCGATAGATCAAAGGAAACATTAATAATCATTATTATAGAATTACAACTATAATTTATTTCCATATATAGAGGGAAAAAAAACAATAATCATAATTAATTTCAGAATAATAATTACTTTCATATATGATCGATATTCAAAGGAAATAATCACTACTACACAAAAGGCTTCACACGACGGTTTAAAACTGTCGTCTCACGTTTTGCATTTCCGTAGTCTATCGAGGCGTCGTCTGATGAAACGCTGTCAGACGACGATTTTCAACCGTCGTATACCGATCATTGGGTCGACGGTTTGCAGCTGACTCCGTCGTCTGATGGACCGGCAGATCTGCCGACATGCTGTCGACAGATATATGTCGTGGTGTGACTTCTACTCATACCACGATTTTTAGGATTCCAGCATGGTGTGACTTCTACTCATACCATGGTTTATTTTTAAGACGTTGTGTGAATTGTATACACACGACAGTTATTCCAACATAAAATGTGGTGTGATGACTTAAAAATTCAGTGCATGTGTGCTTTCACACGACACATATAACTCGAACTGTTGTACCATGACATTTGAGACCATGGTTTTTCTTAATAGTTGATGTCTTTGTGTGTATCCAACAATGATATCAATACAAACCGTCGTCTGAATTGTAGAAATTTTGTTTGACTCTACCCTAAAAACCTCATCAGATGACATATTTTCCTACTATTGTTGTAATGGCAAAATTCAGATTCTGGAAGCAAAAATGACCAAAAGAATAGTAATCTAATCATAATAGAAAGCAGTTATAATCCCATAACAATCTAAATGGATCCGATAATGCTAATTGTATCCATAAAATAAGGGATCACATCTTTGAAACTCTTATAGCAAAATACATCCAGAAATCTATAGGAGAACTGCAATTAAGGCCAACCCAAAAAAGACCAACTTCTAGCCTCAGTACAACTTCTAGCTAAACAAATTTCTCTCTATCACTTCAAAAGCTTTCGTCACTGCTCCATCTTCCACATGATTGTCCAGTGATAGGAGCATTTTAATGCGACGTTTTAACTGCATTTCCTTACATTTCTTGCGTCATTTCCTTAGTAAAACTCTGTTTAGGAAAGTTTCCATTCTTTGATTGGGAAAGTTCCTATTTGTAGAAAGTTTCTATTTTTGTAGTTTCTATTTATCATTTTTAGTAAGTTTCCATTTTCAGTAGTTTCTATTTTTCATTTTTAGAAAGTTTCCCATTTTCAGTTTAGGAAAGTTGCCATTTTTCATTTTAGAAAGTTTCTATTTTTCTTACTAGTTTCTATTTTCAGGACCTCCGAGCTAGAAAGTGGAAATGAACTCACAAATGGAAAGAGGAGCTTGCGATCACCAAGGGGAGCAAAGATGAAGAACAATGAGCCACAGAAATGAGCAGAAATGAAGGAAAGAAGTTTTCCTGGTCCAACCAGGAAACCCTGCGGAAAGGAGGAAAGCCCACCAATGAAGTTTCCAACGTTACTATGAAAAAAAGAAATGGAAAAATAAAGTGTTGTGACGTTGGAAGATGACATGGCATAGAAGTGACGCATGGAGGCCCAAAAACTCTCAAGACTTGTTGGATTTTCGGCTAATTGGATAAAAGCCCACCAAAGCCCATGGAACTAGGGTTTGTGACGCAAACCCTAGCCCTAAAGATGTTTTGCCGTGAATTTGCAAGAGAGAAACAAGGAAGAGGCGTCCAAAAATCAGAAATTAAAAAGAGATTTTCTAGGGAGATTTTCTAGGGCTACTTTTATGGAAAGAAAATACTTGGAGATAAACCCTAGAAGCTTTGCCGTGAAAAAGGAAGAGATAAACAAGGGAGGACGTGAAAACCCTAGGATTTTGGACGGCAAAGATATTCCCTAGAGAGTTTTAAGGAAAGAGAAAAAGGTGGAGACCAAGAAAAGCTCAAATGAAGTCTAGATACATTCCTACATTCCCTAAAGAGTTCTGGCCGAATTTAAAAACAGAAAATCAGAAATTATCTCAAGAATTTCGGCAAGAAAATCAAGGGAATTAATTCTGGAATTTTGTGATTGGTTGCACCACCTCATAGGGCTTATGTGGCAAGAAATCATTGGAGGAAATTATGTGGAGGAAGCAAGCAATAGCCGTGAGCTTTTCTAGGGTTTTGGACGGCATGGAGACCTAGGGGCCGTGCCCTATATATTCCTCTCTTCTCTCAACGTCAAGGGTTCCCATTTTTGCGTTTTACAACTTGAGAAAAAAATCAGAAAACTCTCTCTAGCTTAGCCGTGTTTTTCTCCATCCTCTAGGGCAACCACGAAGTTCAAGCAAGGCCAAGGAAGAAGAGGACAAGCCGTGCACATCATCCATCACCATCCTTGAAGATTGCTTTCGAAATTCAAGAGACCATTCATCCCATCTCCATCTCTTGGTGTAATCCGATTCTCCTTGTAACCTTTGCTTTGTAATTTTCGTTGGTTATGCCCTAGTTGACACATGTGTTTGAACAATTTTCGAATTCTGAAATTTTATGATTAACTACTAATTTTCAGATTCATGTTTTGCGATTTATAGTTGCTTATGTGTGAGTGTTTGATTAAATTTGCATGATAGAAATCTTTTGTATGTTAATCTTAAAGGGTTCGAAACTTTTAGGGTTTTTATATAATTGGTGCTACGAATTTAAGAACATGAATCAACTTTTTGGTTTTGTGTTCTTGAATCAATAAGTAGTAAAGGTTTTGTACAAAAACCGAATTTAATCAAAGAAGATTGCAATTAGGTGGACTTTTTCATACTAAGTTGCACATTTGAATTGATAGCCTTTCTAAATGCTTACTGCGTTGAACATGTATGATTGACTAGCTTTCTAGGGCTTGAGTGCATGTTTGATAGGATTAGTCTATGTGCTTTCACTTAGATTAATTAGCGTTGAAAGTAAAATATGGGAAATTGTTTGCTTTGAACGTTTCACATGATCAATTCCTCTTGCATGACTATGATGAACAATGATGAACTTGAATTAATTTTAATCATATGTTTCGATTTTGATCTTTGTTCTTGCATTCCATTTATAATTTTATGTTTTTGCATTTTAATTGTTTTATTAACTTAGTTTTATTTTCAGAAAAACCAAAATCAAAAACCCCCTTTTAATTCGTAAATAATGTGCATATGTGTGAATATTATACTTTGTTTTGATTTTAATTGTTTAATTGTTTGACAATGACAGGTGTACCCTCAATCCCCGGAATAGAACGATCCCTATTTATTCTATACTACTAATGACATTTCAGGGTTAAATTATGCGCTTGCTTTGAGCGTATCAATTTTGGCGCCGTTGCCGGGGATTGAAAAATCATTTGTTATATTGTTAAATGTTTTGTTTATATTGTGACCGAAAAAAAAAAAATATATTACTTGTTAATTATTTTAATTGTCGAAAATTAGTTAATTAATTACTTAGGTAGTTATTTTTATTGTTGAACACGAGTTTAATTGTAGGTTGTAAATTAAAGAAGGAATAGGTGAAGTCGTGTTTATTAATATTGGCCTAAACCCCTTATTGGTACCTAGTTCAGGTCCCTTAAGGTTGAGGGCGGCCTCTATTAACATTCATTGAACTGTCTAACACACTTAGGACCTTTTACATCCTAGTAAGAATATCCTATGTGAGATGGTGTCTAGGAAGGGGACAACGTTCATGACGGGTTCTGGATTCAGAAGTGCTACAAATGGGCGTAAACCTCAATGAGGGAGTAGCCTATGCCAAAATGGATCCTACCTCTTGTGTTCGCCCTCCCCTACCTGGCCATTTCAGTAAGGTTGCCCAACGGATGTAGGAGGGACTTTGTGTCTAGACGATTATACTTGGGCCGCACGTCCACTTGATTTACCGCTTGGAATTAAATTCGATATCAATAGTATTTATAGCAAAAAGAAAATGTAAGAAAATGTTGTGACACTTAAGGTATATTGGATTAAACATAATCTTGGAAGGGTAGCTGTTTCAGTCCCATTGCACAACAAGATTCCCTGTTCCCGTACCTAAGTGTTGAAAGTAATTGTAAATAAAAGAATTGTAAAAGTAAAAAAAAAAAAAAAAAAAAAAAAAAAAAAAAAAAAAATTGTGAATAGTGACGTTTTGTACATGTGTTTTGTGTGAAAGTTTTGTGTGTAATTTGTCTAATATACTTGTAAAGGAAAAGAAAAAAAAAAAAAAAGTAAAAAAAAAATTGATTTATAAATGTTGTTAATTATTTGATTGTTATAAGTGTGTAAAATCGTATGAGTAGACAAGGGCCCTTTTATTAATATTGGCCTTAACCCTTCATTGGTACCTTTCTAAGGTCTTATGAGGTTGAGGGCGGCCTTTATTAGCATTAGGAGAACAGTCTAACACATGAGTACTTTCCAAACTGAGTAAGGGGCATTACAGATGGTGTCTTAGGTTGAGACCCTGGGTGATGGGTTCAAATTGGATCTCAGAGATACTATAGACTGTGCGTAAACCACAATGTGGAAGTAGCCAATAGGGGCGTAAACCTCAATGAGGGAGTAGCCTCCGTAGTATCACCGAAATGAGTCCTCCCTCTCACTTACCTCTTAATCTGGCTATCTGGCCTTCTGAAACCACGGAAAGAGACTTATGTCTAGGCGACTATCCCTATATCGTAGCTCACCAATAGTAGTGGTTTCTATTGGGCTCGACTTACAACTTGGAATCAATTGAGTTATTAACGATGTTTATAAGTTCTAAAAAAAAAAAAAAAAAAAAAATAGTAATAAAATACTTGTACATACCCTTCACATGTAAAGTGTTTTGTTTTTACTTCTCTTACTTGTACAAAATGTAAGTCTCTTTTGTTGCATTGTGAATAGTGACGTTTTTGTATGAAAATATTAACTTGTATTTTGTTTGTTTTCATAAGTTACTCACTTTTGTACATCTTAATGTTGTTCAGGAATTCCATGAATGTCCGAGTCCTCTAAACTCCCTACCATACGAGAGATTGAAGAAAGACTTGCTTGTTTGAAGAATCCTCCACAACTTGAGTACAGAAGACCTTCTCCCTTGCAATTCAAGCCATATACATTCAACGAGCAAGGGAAAAGAATCTTAGATCCTTCAGAGGAATCCACATCACCTACACCAACTCCATCTCCACCACTTTCACCATCACCTTTGATTTCGCCTAACTTACCATCACCACAAATTACTTCCCCTCTTTCACCTTCACCACCACTTACACCACCACCTGAAGAAGTTCAAGAAGAGAGAATGGCATCCATTAGGGAACTATCCACAGCAACAGTTGAGGGAGGACCCCCTATAGGTATTGTGTACCCTGCCCCTGCTGCAGGAAGAAATGCAGAGTTTGAGCTGAAGAGTGGATTATTGCACCAACTCCCTAAGTTTCATGGGCTTCCTATGGAGGACGCCAACAAGCATCTTAGGGCATTTCAGGTTGTGTGTTCTAATATGCAACCACAAGGAGCAGATGAGAACATTCTAAGGATGAAAGCATTTCCATTTTCCTTAGCTGACAGAGCCAAAGATTGGCTATATGAGATTCCTGCTGGACGTATCACCTCTTGGGACACTATGAGGAAGGCCTTCTTGGAAAGATATTTCCCAGCTTCCAAGGTCATCACACTCAGGAAGAAGCTTAGTGGAATTGAACAAGCTCCAGATGAGTCTTATTCTGCCTATTATGAGAGGTTCAACTCCTTACTTGCTCAATGTCCTCAACATCAGATGAAGGATGAGACCCTACTGACATGCTTCTATGAGGGACTCTTACCCTTAGAGAGGCAAATGCTTGATGCTGCAGCTGGAGGAGCTTTTGTGGACAAGTCACCTACAGATGGAAAGGAACTTATTGAGAATCGTGCCCTCAACAGTCAACAATATGAGGGTATAGGGCACTCCATTCGAAAGGTACATGAAGTGGGCAGGAATAATGCCATTGAGGATCAACTGAATAAGCTCACCTTGCTCATGAACCAAGTCATAAGTTCCAAAGGACCTAGTGCATCCATAGCTTGTGGGGTATGCTCTATGCAAGGGCATGTTACTGATCAATGCCCTCAACTCAATGAAAATGGAGGATGGGAATCTGCCAATGCTATTGGAGGATACCAAGGGGGATTTCAAGGAGGATATCAGGGAGGACCTCAACGTCCTAGACATGACCCTTATTCCAATACTTATAACCCAGGATGGCGGGACCATCCCAACTTCAAGTGGACCAACAATGACAATGTTCAGAATCCTCTTGGTGGGAACTTTCAACGTCCTCAAGGGCCTACTTTTCAACGTCCTCAAGCTCCTTACATGCCTCCTCCTCAACAGAACTCTGGGAATTCCAATTCCCATTATGATAAGACGTTGGAGGCCTTGACTGCTTCTACACAAGCCTTGACAAACTCTACTCAGGCTTTGATCCAAGGACAACAGACCCATACTAAGGACATTGCAGAACTCAAGAAGCAGATGGGCCAAGTTGTGGATTTCATGAGCAAGATTCATGAGAATGGGAAGCTCCCTAGTGTCACAATACCTAATCCTAAGGGTAATGTGGAGAATGCATCAGTTGTGACTACAAGGAGTGGAAGGCCATTTGTGGATCAACCCAAGCCACCCAAGAAAGCCCAAGTAAGCATAGAGATTGAGGAAGACCATGAACCCACAAAGTTGGGTATTGAAAAGGACCCTGCAACGTCCAAGGAAGAACTCAAGGCGTCCTCACCACAAACGGCAAAACCGGATATTCAAGGTATTAATTCCAACTTATCCAATTCGGTTATTACTAACCCTTCTTCTTCTTGCATGCCCTTTCCACGCAGATTTGCTAAATCCAAGAAGGATGAAAGTGACCAAGCTATCTTGGAAACTTTCAAGAAGGTGCAAGTAAACTTACCCTTCCTAGAGGCCATCAAGCAAGTCCCTAAGTATGCCAAGTTCCTTAAAGAGCTTTGCACTACTAGGAGAGTAAACCGTGAAAAGGAGGTGGTAAAGGTAAGTGAGAACGTTTCTGCCTTGATTCAGAGGAAGATTCCTCCAAAGTGTAAGGATCCTGGAAGCTTTACTATTCCATGTACTATTGGTAACTCCAGATTTAAGAATGCCATGCTAGATTTAGGTGCATCTGTTAATGTTATGCCCTACTCTGTTTATGAAACCCTAGGTCTAGGGGAACTTAAATCTGATAATGTTATCATTCAGTTAGCTGACAGATCCAATGCATACCCTAGAGGTTTGTTGGAGGATGTGCTTGTGCAGGTTAACCATCTTATCTTCCCAGCTGATTTTTACGTGTTGGAAATGGAGGACTCCCCTGTGAGTTCCACTCCTTTGCTTTTGGGACGTCCTTTCTTAAGGACAGCTAGGACGAAGATAGATGTGTATGCAGGTTCTCTCACCATGGAGTTTGATGGTGACGTTATTGGCTTCAACATTTTTGAAGCCATGAGGTATCCTCTTGATATAAATGATTGTTATTCTATTGATATTTTGGATGACCTTGCCCAAAAAATGTTTGAGGCCATGAACGAGGATACCCTAGCCACAACACTCGAACGAGGAGTAGGGTACACAAAAGGTGGTGCCATTATCTCAGAGGAGGAATTGAAGGACACTTGTGAAGGAAAGATCATTGAAAACGTCTCATTCCTTGAAGCTTCACCCTATATAGGTAAGTCTACTTCACCCTTGTCCATTCAGTTATCTGCTAATAAGATTTTACCTTCAGTGGTTCAGGCACCAGAACTTGAACTTAAACCTCTACCCGACCACTTGAAGTATGTCTACTTAGGAGACAAGGAGACGTTACCAGTGATTGTGTCCTCCTCTCTTACTTCGTCTCAAGAGGAGAGATTGGTGGAGATGTTGAAGCAACACAAGACCGCCATAGGATGGACATTGGCGGATATTAAGGGAATAAGCCCTACTACTTGCGTCCATAGAATACTTCTTGAGGAGGGGACAAAACCCACTAGAGAGGCTCAACGTCGTCTCAACCCTCCTATGATGGAAGTTGTGAAGAAGGAGGTCATCAAGCTCCTTGATTGTGGGGTGATCTACCCTATTTCAGACTCCAAGTGGGTCTCCCCAGTTCAGGTTGTGCCCAAGAAATCTGGGGTAACTGTGGTGAAGAATGCTGAGAACGAACTGGTGCCCCAAAGGACAGTCACAGGTCACAGAGTGTGCATTGATTACAGGAAGCTCAACGCAACAACAAGGAAAGATCACTTTCCTCTTCCATTCATTGATCAGATGCTTGAGCGCCTAGCTGGACATGACTACTACTGCTTCTTGGATGGCTACTCAGGCTACAATCAGATTGCCATAGCCAATGAAGATCAAGAGAAGACAACCTTCACTTGCCCCTTTGGGACGTTTGCCTATAGACGTATGCCCTTTGGCCTTTGCAACGCTCCAGGTACCTTTCAGAGGTGTATGGTAAGTATCTTTTCAGATTATATTGAGAAAATCATAGAAGTATTTATGGATGACTTTTCAGTCTTTGGAAAGAATTTTGATGATTGTCTTAATAATCTGGAAATAATTCTCAAACGTTGCATGGAAACTAACCTTGTACTTAATTGGGAGAAATGTCATTTTATGGTTAAACAAGGAATAGTTTTAGGACATATTGTCTCTGCTAGGGGAATAGAGGTCGATAAGGCCAAGGTTGATATTGTGCGTTACTTACCCTCTCCCACTTCTGTGAGAGAGATTCGTTCTTTCCTTGGCCATGCAGGTTTTTATAGGAGATTTATCAAGGACTTCTCCAAGATTTCGAGACCTCTATGTCAACTACTCCAGAAGGATGTGACGTTCCACTTTGACAAGGAGTGCCAAGATGCTTTTGACAAGCTTAAGGAGTTGTTGACGTCAGCCCCCATTATGCTACCTCCAGATTGGTCCTTGCCCTTTGAGTTGATGTGTGATGCCTCTGACTATGCAGTTGGAGCTGTTTTGGGGCAAAGGAAGGACAAACGACCCTATGCCATCTACTACGCCTCAAGGACTCTGAATGATGCACAAATGAATTATTCCACCACAGAGAAAGAGCTCCTTGCAGTTGTCTTTGCCCTTGAAAAGTTTCGTTCCTACTTACTTGGTACCAAGGTAATTATTTATACTGACCATGCAGCTTTGAAGTACTTGATGACCAAGAAGGAGGCGAAACCTAGGCTTATCAGATGGGTCCTACTCTTACAAGAGTTTGACGTTGAAATCAAGGACAAGAAGGGTAGTGAAAATGTGGTAGCTGACCACTTGAGTCGTTTGGTACATGCAGAAGACCCTCTCCCTCTGGTGGAGACGTTTCCAGATGAGCAGCTCTTTGGACTTCAGGTAAGTGAACCATGGTATGCTGATATTGTGAACTATATTGTTTCTAGGAAGATTCCTGATACCATGTCACGTGCTCATAGAGATAGGCTTAAGAAAACTGTTAAGCAATATGTTTGGGATGAACCTTATTTGTGGAAATATTGCTCTGATCAACTGATTAGGAGATGTGTGCCTGAACATGAACATAATGCCATACTTTCCTTTTGCCATTCTAAAGCATGTGGGGGTCACTTTGGGTCTAAAAAGACTGCGTTTAAGGTGTTAGAGTCAGGTTTCTTTTGGCCAACGTTATTTAAGGATGCACATGCATATTGTTTAACTTGTGATAGATGCCAGAGAACCGGGAATCTAAGTTCTAGAGATCAAATGCCATTGTCTAATATCATAACTGTTGAAATATTTGATGTCTGGGGCATAGATTTCATGGGACCTTTCCCTTCATCTTTTGGGTTTCTATATATCTTACTTGCAGTGGACTATGTTTCCAAATGGGTGGAAGCAAAGGCCACTCGAACTAATGACTCTAAGGTTGTTGCAGATTTTATCAAGTCTAACATCTTTAACAGGTTTGGAATGCCTAGAGTTCTCATTAGTGATGGTGGATCCCATTTTTGCAATCGGACGATTGAGGCCTTGTTGAAGAAATATGATGTTACACATAAGGTTTCTACACCTTATCACCCCCAAACTAGTGGGCAGGCTGAGGTCTCAAATCGTCAGATCAAGGGGATATTGGAAAAGACTGTGAACCCCAACAGGAAGGATTGGTCCCTACGCTTGGAGGATGCTTTGTGGGCCTACAGAACTGCATACAAGACTCCCATAGGTATGTCCCCATATCGCATTGTCTATGGCAAACCTTGCCATTTACCTGTGGAGTTAGAGCACAAAGCTTGGTGGGCTGTGAAGCAGTTTAACATGGATATTGATGAAGCTGGGCTTCATAGGAAGCTGCAGTTGCAAGAGTTAGAGGAGATTAGGAATGATGCTTTTGAAAGTGCCAACATTTATAAAGAAAAGACTAAGGCATTCCATGATAAAATGATTCGAAGGAAGACTTTTGTTGTGGGTCAAAAAGTTCTTCTCTTCCATTCTCGTCTCAAACTCTTCCCAGGTAAACTTCGTTCTCGTTGGATTGGACCTTTTGTTATCACTAATGTGTTTTCTCATGGAGCTGTGCAGATAAAGAGTGAACAAACAGGTAACGAGTTCAAAGTGAATGGCCATCGCTTGAAGCCTTACTATGAGGCGTTTGTGGAACACGAAGTGGAGGAAGTACCCCTCCAAAACGTTCCACCTCTTGAGGATTAAATGGAGGTACAAGTCTAGGCTGAAAGACTATAAACATTAAGCGCTGCTTGGGAGGCAACCCAATTCAGAAGTAGCTGTGGAGGAGCCTTCAACGCAGATTTGCTCTTTTCCCTCCCTACTTCTTTATTTTATGCTTTTTGTTTGTCTTTGAACTTTATTTTCGTAAATTTCATCCCTATATGCTTAAGTGTTTCATTGCATGCTTATGATTAATTACATTGAGGACAATGCAATATTTAAGTGTGGGGGAAGGGATTTATATTTTGTCTTTTATTGTTTTGAGTCATATATATTGAAAAATACAAAAAAAATCGAAAAATGTCATAAAAAAAAAAAAAAAAAATTTCGTTGCTTTTGTTTTTGTTTTGAGTCTTAGGATGCCCTTTCAACTGTCTAGGATGATTCTATATCTCTGAAATCATGACTAAAAGAGGATCACGAAATTGAGATGACTTAAAATGGTATTCTTTGGTTAATTGAGATATACGAAAAATATGTGCCTTGTAGTGGATATGGATTTCGTAACTTTGGTACAGAATATAAGCATGTTAAGATGAGTTTTGATTCATATAAACCCATGTGAGATAATTGACCCATGTTCCTTTTTCTTGGAGTGAAATGAAAAATATATTCTTAATTTCTTGGCGATGTTTTGATGATCTCATTATTCTTTCATCTTGATTGACTACTTGCCATAGATTAAATTTGATGGACTAGAGAATGCTAGAATTCGCTCTTGTGCTTGTTGAGACGTTATATCAATACATGGCCCTGATTCTGGAAAGGATAGAGGCACCCTAGGAATTACCACCATTGCCAAATGAACCTGTGTCCCTAATTGTGCCCGTCGTGGGACTCCCCTAGATAAACCCCTTTGAGCCTACGTTAAGCCTTTTCTTTCATCACCCTTAAAATCTTTAACCTAAGCCTTAGTATAGCTATAACCCTACCCTTTGTCCTAAGGACTTAGTGGAGCTAAATTGAGATTTTACTTGAAGATTTGACGTCAATATTGAAGAATAAGAAGAGGTGAAGGTTCAAGTGTGGGGGTAAACTTGTCCATGAACGAAAAATGTATGAAAAAGCCGAGAAAATGAAAAGAAAAGAAAAATGTACACGGCTAGAAAAGAAAAGAAGGAAATATCTATGGATTTTAGTCCCCCATACTTAGTGATTTCGGAGTTTACTTTAAATTGAAGGCCCACTACAGAAAAATTTGGCCTTTGTCCATTTCACTAGAGTCAAGGGAAGTTTACATTGAAGATTGGGCCCAACATGAAGACATTTGGCCCTTTTATGTGACCTATATGGGGAAGTGACGTTTTTGAAATGCCTTGGTGGATTTTTCGAGATCTCTACATTCATATGAGCTCTACTAGGTTTTTAGGACACTTTGTTAAATTCCTTACCCTTCGTTTCTTTAAACCTTGAGCCATGGCCCCATTACAAACCTTGAGAAGACCTTCTTGATCCTTAAGATGGGACAACCCTTGATGTGGAGATGAGTTGCAAGAGTTGAACCTATGGCTTGGGTCCATCTGTGCAAGTAGTTGATATCCTTCATGAGATCTTTAAAGAAAATTATACTTGTGCTTTCGTTTCTTACATTATGTGATATACTTGCTATCCTTCACATATGATTGAGTGTATAAGCTTTTAAGCATTGCCATGATCTGAGAAAAGAAAGAGTGGATATACCTTGTGAGGAACTGAATCAAACTTGTTTGAAGCATGCTTAACAGAAACCATCACCATTGTTCCAACCAAGTCCTACTTGTGTATATGTGAATTATGTGTTTTAATTAACTCTCGAATGCCTAAACATTTATTCTTGGTAAAGTGCTAATCTTGGTGTTGTGAAAGTAAGAGATTGCTGAGACAAATAGTTGAAGGGCAATAGAGTCTTTGTTTGTTTGAGTCTTTAATTTTCGTTGAGTCTTAGTGTGTATCTTTGTTTGATTTTGCTAAGGGACTAGCAAAAGCTAAGTGTGGGGGAATTTGATAGGAGCATTTTAATGCGACGTTTTAACTGCTATTTCCCTACATTTTCTGCTTTATTTCCTTAATAAAACTCTGTTTAGGAAAGTTTTCATTCTTCGATTGGGAAAGTTCCTAATTGTAGAACTTTCCGTTTTGTAGTTTCTATTTTTCATTTTTAGAAAGTTTCCCATTTTAGTTTAGGAAAGTTGCCATTTCTTGTTTTAGGAAAGTTTCCTTAGTAAAACTCTGTTTAGGAAAGTTTCCATTCTTTGATTGGGAAAGTTCCTATTTGTAGAAAGTTTCTATTTTTGTAGTTTCTATTTATCATTTTTAGTAAGTTTCCATTTTCAGTAGTTTCTATTTTTCATTTTTAGAAAGTTTCCCATTTTCAGTTTAGGAAAGTTGCCATTTTTCATTTTAGAAAGTTTCTATTTTTCTTACTAGTTTCTATTTTCAGGACCTCCGAGCTAGAAAGTGGAAATGAACTCACAAATGGAAAGAGGAGCTTGCGATCACCAAGGGGAGCAAAGATGAAGAACAATGAGCCACAGAAATGAGCAGAAATGAAGGAAAGAAGTTTTCCTGGTCCAACCAGGAAACCCTGCGGAAAGGAGGAAAGCCCACCAATGAAGTTTCCAACGTTACTATGAAAAAAAGAAATGGAAAAATAAAGTGTTGTGACGTTGGAAGATGACATGGCATAGAAGTGACGCATGGAGGCCCAAAAACTCTCAAGACTTGTTGGATTTTCGGCTAATTGGATAAAAGCCCACCAAAGCCCATGGAACTAGGGTTTGTGACGCAAACCCTAGCCCTAAAGATGTTTTGCCGTGAATTTGCAAGAGAGAAACAAGGAAGAGGCGTCCAAAAATCAGAAATTAAAAAGAGATTTTCTAGGGCTACTTTTATGGAAAGAAAATACTTGGAGATAAACCCTAGAAGCTTTGCCGTGAAAAAGGAAGAGATAAACAAGGGAGGACGTGAAAACCCTAGGATTTTGGACGGCAAAGATATTCCCTAGAGAGTTTTAAGGAAAGAGAAAAAGGTGGAGACCAAGAAAAGCTCAAATGAAGTCTAGATACATTCCTACATTCCCTAAAGAATTCTGGCCGAATTTAAAAACAGAAAATCAGAAATTATCTCAAGAATTTTGGCAAGAAAATCAAGGGAATTAATTCTGGAATTTTGTGATTGGTTGCACCACCTCATAGGGCTTATGTGGCAAGAAATCATTGGAGGAAATTATGTGGAGGAAGCAAGCAATAGCCGTGAGCTTTTCTAGGGTTTTGGACGGCATGGAGACCTAGGGGCCGTGCCCTATATATTCCTCTCTTCTCTCAACGTCAAGGGTTCCCATTTTTGCGTTTTACAACTTGAGAAAAAAATCAGAAAACTCTCTCTAGCTTAGCCGTGTTCTTCTCCATCCTCTAGGGCAACCACGAAGTTCAAGCAAGGCCAAGGAAGAAGAGGACAAGCCGTGCACATCATCCATCACCATCCTTGAAGATTGCTTTCGAAATTCAAGAGACCATTCATCCCATCTCCATCTCTTGGTGTAATCCGATTCTCCTTGTAACCTTTGCTTTGTAATTTTCGTTGGTTATGCCCTAGTTGACACATGTGTTTGAACAATTTTCGAATTCTGAAATTTTATGATTAACTACTAATTTTCAGATTCATGTTTTGCGATTTATAGTTGCTTATGTGTGAGTGTTTGATTAAATTTGCATGATAGAAATCTTTTGTATGTTAATCTTAAAGGGTTCGAAACTTTTAGGGTTTTTATATAATTGGTGCTACGAATTTAAGAACATGAATCAACTTTTTGGTTTTGTGTTCTTGAATCAATAAGTAGTAAAGGTTTTGTACAAAAACCGAATTTAATCAAAGAAGATTGCAATTAGGTGGACTTTTTCATACTAAGTTGCACATTTGAATTGATAGCCTTTCTAAATGCTTACTGCGTTGAACATGTATGATTGACTAGCTTTCTAGGGCTTGAGTGCATGTTTGATAGGATTAGTCTATGTGCTTTCACTTAGATTAATTAGCGTTGAAAGTAAAATATGGGAAATTGTTTGCTTTGAACGTTTCACATGATCAATTCCTCTTGCATGACTATGATGAACAATGATGAACTTGAATTAATTTTAATCATATGTTTCGATTTTGATCTTTGTTCTTGCATTCCATTTATAATTTTATGTTTTTGCATTTTAATTGTTTTATTAACTTAGTTTTATTTTCAGAAAAACCAAAATCAAAAACCCCCTTTTAATTCGTAAATAATGTGCATATGTGTGAATATTATACTTTGTTTTGATTTTAATTGTTTAATTGTTTGACAATGACAGGTGTACCCTCAATCCCCGGAATAGAACGATCCCTATTTATTCTATACTACTAATGACATTTCAGGGTTAAATTATGCGCTTGCTTTGAGCGTATCATCCAGTTTATAAGCAGCCTTCAAAAATGGATCATTGTTTTTAGAACAAAACCACCACGACAAACTTGGGCAGAAATGTGAATTGTTTTCCAATTCTCCCTGCAGAACAAAACCACCACGTCAAACTTCATGCCTCAAAAGGATACTGAATTGTCACATTTTCCTTTTACCACCAAGGTTCTCATAGCAATGTAGATTGCTATAATTGTGCATCTATAGATTAAGAAACAGTTTGTTGTATGCACTGATCTACATGCAGAGTGCACGTCGCATTACCATGCAGAGTGCACAACTATCATATGCAGAGTGCACATGTCACATTACATTAATAGCTAGTGATATACCATCCAATCTCAAACAGCCAAGTGATAAATAATTATCACTCCAATACATGATCCCCCATAACCAAAGTTCTAACTTGTTTATAGTTCATACTAGTCGACATTGTTGTTGAAATCAAACTTGAGTAACTGACAATAAAGAAACCAACCTATATTCATAGAGAACTTACTCACACCATCAAATTAGTATGAGCAAAAGGGGTATGCCAAACAAAGTAATAGAAAAAAGGAAGTACGTTATGCTAGGTAGATCTAATTACCAGATTCAATGTGTAAGAAATTCCTGTACGATTTCAAAAAGACCAGCAATTTAGGATCAGCTGCAGTTGCATCCCACACCTGAAAACATATTAACAGTTAAACAATCTTAATATCAAAGCTGTACAGATGGAAAAAAAATAACAGAGAGAAACCTACATAAGCTATTTATCTTGCATATAGTCCAAGTATTTACCAGGTCCCAATTATGCCTATATCCCCCAATCAACATATAGTCCAAGATTGTATTAAAACCATTTGAATTAGTTACACTACTACGTACTACCATTTCATACCAAAAGTCAAACCAAAAAAATCAAACAGAAGTAAAAAACTTAAACTTCCTTTCTTGAGCAAATGAAACATAGGCAAATGACAGTAAAAACAGTATCTAAATTTAATCATGCCCAGATCAAAAATCTCAGGGAACTTGCATCAAACTGGAGCCAAACCCATCTTCTTGTGCACACTATAACATACACTTCAACTCTCTCCCACAAGAACTTAAAAAAAAAAAAACAGCAAGAGACTCTGAAGCATACTAAGTTCCCAAAATCAAAAAATATATATATATATAATTGATCTAAAGGTAGTGCAAAGATAAAGCAAAATATGGGTTTTTAATCTCTACTCTCGATTCATGGTGAACCAGTGAACAATTAGTTCTATACATATAATATGAAAATCCCTCGTTTTGTGTAAACTATTTGTTCAACTAACTGAAGAGGGACTAAATTAAATACTGAGGGGGGAGTGGGGAAGGGAGGGAGCACAAAACAAAATGACCATTCAGCAATATAAAAACTTACATTTCTTCTTCAGGTTCATTCTTCAGTGCGTTTTTCGCTATACATTGGAAGTCATCATCCACGTTAAAGCCTTCTTTTGCAGAGGTCTCAAAGTATGGTATGTTTCCCTTGGAAGCACACCAGGCCTTCGCTTTTTTTTCAGAAACCTACAACCAACAAAGTAGAACCATATGACACTATAACAAAAGAGCATATGCATCTACATTTCTAGAACAACAAAACAGATCCTCCATACTTGGATGACTTACCACTCAACTATTTCCACCATCAACATCAATCTTGTTCCCCAACACAACGAATGGAAAGTTCTCGGGATCGGATGGACTAGCCTAAACATCAGATCCACAACACATAACTTCAGTAATGTTTCATTATCATTTTAGAGTATCTAGGAAGTTGATCTATTGGTAATTACCTGAATCAGAAATTCTTCTCTCCAGTTGTTTAGATTATCAAATGATTTCATGACATTCACATCATACACAAGCACACAACAATCTGCACCACGATAGAAAGCCACACCAAGACTTTGAAACCTTTCTTGCCCAGCAGTATCCCAAATCTGTAATAAGGAGAAAAATGTGTTAACCTTCTAATCTACAAGTGAAAGTACTTAAAATTTCTCTGTCAGATAAAATTTGTTTTACAGTTACACTCAATTTCTGCAATCAAGCATCATTTTCCAAGTACAGAGTTATCAGAAAACAAGGGAAACAATTCAAGACTTGTTCTTCATGTCACTTCACATTACTGAATCTGCTAGATAGGATGGCAACACTACAAAGGAGCATTATATGTAGAATTTATCTATTCTATTGTACGAGGTTGTATATGGAACAAACAGTTTCCAGAACTAATGAAAAGGGCAGAATTTGCCTCCCAACTAATTTTTCTGTTCTCTTTCAAAGCAAACTCATTAGGTGATGTATTTAAGTCAGTCTTTCCCTTAATTTTAACACCAGTGACAAAGAAATGGATAGTGGAAACTATTCTCATGAGTATGGGAACCCCACAATTCCCCCAATCTTGAAAACAACCTTGATCTTAAAAAAAAGGAAAACTCAAGTTTGCATCAAAACTTGAAATGTGTCATCCCCTTAGACCATTAAAGTATAACTAAACCACATTTGGCAGGTCCCTATGTCTCAATAAGGTTACATCATTGACAAATGGGTTTCTAAACAGAAAAAGGAGCTATCCGAGAACTACTCATATAAACATAATGTAAGCAATAAGGATTTAATGACAGCTAAACCAACCAAACAGCAAACAAGTATATATATATATATATATATATATATATATATATATGTGTGTGTGTGTGTGTGTGTGTGTGTGTGTGTGTGTGGGAGTGTAAGTAATGAGAGTTACTTCTGGTTTTCACTTGCCATTCTAGAGTTACTTTATTTATACTATCAATTGCCATTCCAAGTTAAATATCAACACCCAACATTAGAAATTAGAAAGAGTACGTAAGTCTAAAAAAATCAAAGTAAACAAGAAAGAGAGTAACCACATTTATATATATATGCAATCACATTTACCAAAACAGAGCATATATAATTCCATAACAGAGCATAATTAATTTGAGCATACAAGTATACAATTACAACCTGTCAATTGATTATATTCCCATTCACAAAGGCCAAAAAGAGCGATTCAATTAATCAAGTCCCATCCAAAACTGCCGAATATCATTATTTCAAAGGAGATACATAACCAAAGGTTCATTATAATAGTACACAATTAAAAGGGCATAAGTGTGCTAATATCTCTATTTGCATATACTAATGGTACCTGGCATCAGCTCGCTTGTTGGAAACAATTTCTGCAACATTGCCTCTCTTTCAACCAGAAAGTCCTCAGAAGTAGCCAGTAAGAGAGTCACTAAGTCCAGTGTCTTCAACAAAGACCCGAGCAGCTTCTATTGCTTTCTTTCCATCATTTTTGCTTTCAAAGCCCAATCAAAAGTTTTATTGTACCTAGCAAGTATAATTTCCTGGACTTCAGTATAGAACTTCTCTGTGTCTGAGACAACAAAAATCATATCAAACCATCAATTTATTTCCTAGAATCTGGACATGAACCAAGGCATTGAGCAAACTAAAAAAAAACAATAAAATGTCTATAGGAGAAATCAATTAAGAGCAAAAAATTCCAAAATACACATAAAACAGAAAAGACATATTGAACTAAACTTGATCCACACAATAATCGAAAACCAAGACCAATTGAAAATCTGAAATACAATGTTAGCAATAGATATGATTTTTAAACAATGGTTCTATATACTAATCAACGGTTCTATATACTAGTCAAAACAGCCAAATAGCTCCAAGAATCAGAAACACCAAAGCCCAGCAACTTAACAAGAGATTCAGAGACTCACTGAGCTCGAAGAACCCAGAAATTGAACCAAGTCTTCTGCTTTATTGCTTGACAGCTTGAAGAAGAGTCAAAGCGAGTAAACCAAGAGTGAAGAGCCGGCGCCTTTGACTGGAAAGTGAAAACCCAGAAAGAGTTTGTGAGATTGTGAGAATCATGATTCATGAAAGCCAGAAATTCGATAAACCCAGAAGTTCGACTTACCAGCAAGGCAGCAAATCAGCAATGTCACCGTTGTCTCTCGAAAGGCTAGGAACCTTGCTCTTATCTCTCGAAAGGCTAGGAATCCATGGTCGGAGATGGAGATCCGAGTCTTTGTTAAACTCCGGTGAGTAGAGTGCACAATTTTAAGATCTGCTTATGAATATCAGAACCCTAAATTTTGCATCTCAGTGAATTGAAACAGTAAAGAAGAGCGAAAGCTGACAAATCCAAATCAAAACAGTAAAGGAGACGACGAGAGGAGTGGCCGGCCTGAGGCAGAGGAGTGGGGAGAGAGGAGGAAATGTCGCCGGTAAAAGTACCCATGATGCCGCCAATAGCAGCATCCACTGGTGACGATGCCGATGGCGGCCTCGACGAGGACGAACTGCTTGGAGAGCCAATCGTGGAAGCCATGCTCGAATTCAGCAGAGTGAATGGGGATCTGGAAGGGACATCGGAGGCCTAACAATGAAACCCTAGTCTCGTTGTTGTTGAAGGAAAGTGAATGCGATTGAGAGAGAGAGAGAGGATGGGAAGGGATCTGAGGTAAAGTTGGTTTTTGTTTTGGTTTGTCGGGGTCGGGTTTGTTGAAGAGAACCGTGGGAAGAGAGAGAGGCAGGCTGGCTCTTCAGCCTCTGAAATTGTCAAAGTGTATTTTTTTTTTCGGTGGTTTAAAGCTTTTGGGCTCTCATTTGGACAATATTAAGTCTTTAGACAAGCCCTCACACAATGGTTTTCTAATTTATGTTGTCTGAATGCCAAATTTTAAATTTTGAGTTTGCCTCCCCTCTTAAACTGGTTGGGGGGAAATGGCTGGAACTCTGGAAGGACTTGTTTCTGTCTTGCATACATATTGATTCATACCACAGTTTTAGATTATCCGTCGTATCACCAATACATGATACAGCTCAAAGTTTGGAGTTTGGGGAGAAATTTGGCACCATTTAAATGGGGAAACTTGTTGTCCAGTAATCATTTTAACCTCACACCACGCTTCTATCTATAAACGTCTTCTGAAATAATTCATAAATCCAACATGAAAAACAACCGTTGGTTGAATTCATATTAGAAGACGGAAATTTTACAACCGTCGTCTCAATAATGAGAAATGGTTCACACCACGGAAAACAGTGTGCCGTCGTATGAGAGGTGTCGTCTGATTCATTTTCTGTAGTAGTGAATAGTCATAGTTATAGAATTACAACCGTAACTTATTACCTTCTAAAAAAAGGAGAGACAATAATCATAACTATGGAATTACAACCATAATTAATTTCCATATATAGACAAAAAAAACATATATTGAAAAAAAAAACAGTGAGAAAAAGAAAAACAAGCATATCGAACACATGACCACAACCATATATTTGAAAAAAAGACAATTAATTGCACTATTCTACATTTGTGAAAGTATCATATTTTCTATTACACTTATCTAATTTTGAAAATATATATATATATATATATATATATATATATATATATATATATATATATATATGTTATAAATATTATATATATGTGGCTGTCCACTGTAAATACTCATTAGTTATGTCCTTATGATGTAAACATTACTCCTATATAAAGGGGTCTAATGAGAATGAAATACACACTTCTACCTCCTCCTATATTCTGTTTCTCTATTCTATCTCTCTCTAATTCTCTAGTTTATAACACGTTATCAGCACGAATTTGCTCTTATTTTTCTTCTTCTTCTTCTTTGAACTCCATGATGATCCGCAAGCCTTATGGTGCAACATAGTTGCTTATGACCAAGGCTAATGATCTATGAGTTTTTCTTCTTTCTCTCCTAGATGAATATCAATTTTCTTTATGCGATCATTTACATGTATTTGTATGTATCTTTTATATAATATAATTGTTGAAAATTTATATTTCATATACGACAATGAGAACTACATGTTCCATTGCTCAAGACTCGAGTCCTCTGACCGAGTAGTCTTAGAACCTATGGTTCTATAGACATCACACAAATGTTTTTCTTGTGTGTTCCCTATGGGATCCATTGTTCATATTTATGAACATTTTGAAACTCTGTTTCGTACATGATTTTTATATCATTTTTCATAGAACATACTGTTCTAATAATTATGGATCCTGATATATCTCATCTTTTCTCTTTATAGAAAGATGACGCATCTAACAAAATTGGACTATGATCCTCTTAAAATTTCTGACAAGAACTATTTGATGCTGAAATTCACCTTATGGCTAAAAACTTTGGAAATGCCATCAAAGTTGACAATAAGTCATCTGTGCAAGATCCCGCCAAGCTTATGATATTCTTGCGTTATCATATTGATAAGATCCTAAAAGATGATTACCTTACGGTGAAAGATCCACTTGAGATTTGGCAAGCATTGGCTGATCGATTTGCTCACCAGAAAACCATTGTTCTATCTAGAGCACGATATGAATGGACGTATTTTGCGCCTTCAGAACTTTAAATATGTCACTGATTTTCAATTCCACTATACATATGATTACCTCCCAACTAAAGTTATGTGGAGAATCTGTCAGTGAAGATAACAAGCTCAAAGTCTCTGATTTTTTTGTGGACAATGGAAAACATATTGATTACATGATCAGTGGCGGTTTTCTTGATACCGATAAATTTTAAGCCTATGTTTAGGCGTTTTTTTGTCTCTATTTATTTTTTTAGTCATTTTAAGCCTATGTTCTGGAACCGATTAAACATTTTAAGCCTATGTTCTGGCACCGATTAAACATAATTATGTTTCATTATCTTTATCTGTTTAATCACATTTATTATGTTTAAATTACCTTTATTACAATTCTTTCATAACTGAATTTGTCATGAGAATTTGTTGCAAGAGTTACAATTATCATGATAATATTTTTAATTGCCATTATCTTGTAGTTATTGTTATTAATAACTCATTTTATTATCATTATATTACCATTATTCGATACTTACCATAGTTATTTATTTTATGCAATCATAATGAACATTTATTACTTATGATTATTTTTGTCATATCTACCTCATATGATTATGTCGTTTGTGAAAAAATAGCAAAATTATTTTCCATAGCTGGGACTTGAACCCAGGTCTTTTTGGATGCGAACCAAATATCCTAACCAACTAGACTACAACAAATTTATGATTATTTTGTTACAATGTTATATTAATGCATGTTTCAATTACTGACTCTAAATGAATCTGCCTCTATTTTGACATATGGTACTCACATATTGGTATCAAAAATATTAATTATATTTCCTACAGAATCGAGGTATGTATTTTTCATGAGTTTGACAACTTCAATTTAATTTCCTCTTATTATCTTATCTAATAATTTGATATAAAATTGTCAATTTATAATGAGATCGAAACTACATGTTTCTTGATTCAATTTCATGAGGACTTAAAATTCCTCCACTGATTGTTATACAATCAAATAGATCGAAACCTCTTGTTTCTTGATCTCCAATTATGTCAGGACCTTTGTCCATTCTCTTTATGAGTACAAATGTTCACTCCACTCTTAGAACATGCTTCTAATTGTGAAGACTCAAACCAAATGTTTTGAGTATGAGGGCTATGATCCCTAAATCTATTATTTATTGGAGGATATGCTTATACTCATATGGACTACTGTCCCAGACTCAAATTTTGAGTATATAATTTTGACATTTGTTTTCAGTGTCAAACAATAATATGAACCACGTGTTCATTAATAAATTCATTTTGAACCATGAATGTTCATGATAAATATAATGACAAACATAGTTGTTTTGCATGCATATAATGCAACTATGGACATGATCCATTGCAATTGTTGATAATTTTTCACAATTGATGCTTCCAAAAGCTAAGGTAACAATCATCTCAAGAGCTGCAGATCTTGATTGATGGCCGGCTCCGACTGAGCTCATATTATGTTACATATATGGAATTACCACTGCATATATTGGTGATGAAATTTCAACTGACTTTATGTTGTATTAATCAACTATGAGTATACTACTGTATACTATATCATGAATTAAAAATTTCATTGAGCCAAATAAATTTATTTTGGCGTGACTAATGTGTCATTACTATGTCATGTAGACTCATCTACATACATACTCTACATTATTGTATAATACAACAATAATTGCAAACTTTCCTAACGAGGATATTATAATTTATCTCATATCTGCGAGTTGTCACTTTAATAAGACAATTCTCCCGTCATTAGGGGGAGAAATATTATGAAAAACGATATGAATTGGTGTGTGATATTTATCCACCATGTCTTATTATTATCTTAAGAAAAAGTCTCAATCAATTATGAGAAATTGAGAAAGTGACACTTATTAACGATAAGTTTTTGACCTTAAAATTGGTTTGGGCTCGCCACCCACTAATGGATTTCCAATCCAAATTTTTTTGCCCGCATATTTTGCGAATGGTCAAACTAGATGGTCTTCCCGCCGTTAGGGGGAGGAAACACTATTGTAACGGCGTGCATTATGTGGGATATATCCACCAAGTCCAATGTTTTAATCTCCCTATAAGGGAAGATTATACAAGCCCTATAACACTCGTTATGAGGTTATACAAAGATCCACATTCTTTAATTAATTTGTCCTTGAGAGACAACAAATGCCCTAAAAGAGGCATGGGTACCTGATATGAATAAGCTTATTATAGCTAATGCATGCATATATTTTGAATGTGTGATAGATCTCTAATTGATGATCATTGATGATATCTCATCTGTAGTTGCAACTAAATATCATCAAGGGCTATATACTACCACGTTTCATTGTGTCGACAAATCATACTATTGGCCAAATTGGAAAGAGGCAATTCCAATGAATTTGAATATTGTAAACGTGATGATATATTTGGACTTTATAACCCCTAAAATACAAGAGGGTGTTCATTCCAGTGAATTAAAATCACTATGACACAAGTCTCTTTATAGAGACATGGGCTTATCATTCTTCTCCAAGCGCCAACTTTTCTATAAGTACAGTGTTATATTGACGAGAGGCTTATAGCAGGTTGTCATGATTATTATGAAGATCTTAAAGGAAAATTGCTAAAAGCAAATCAAATCCCC